>NC_053128.1:16469541-16654541 GCF_010015445.1 Perca fluviatilis | reverse complement strand
ACATTCACACACAGATGGGTTCCCACACAGACACCAACATCACCAGCGCACACCCTCTAGGCACGAGCATGCGCATGCACAAGCCGCTGGTCAGCTGCCCTCATCCCAGTGAGTGATTGTAAAAAAAAAAAACTAAAGCTTATTCTAAGGAGTAGAAGGGAGGTGAGGGAGGCGGGGAAGAAGAACAGGAAGAGGGTGAGGCAGCAGCAGAAGAAAAGCTGTTTGTCCTTCCCTTGTACCTCATTCATGGCAGCTTCATTATCATGTGCGTCTTTTGGATTTTCATGCACATATTTTATGGGGATTTCCTTATAATAATAATAATAATAATAATAAATTGAATTTATATAGCGCTTTTCATGGACTCAAAGTCGCTTTACATGGGAGGTATATCACAAAAACAGAACAAAACAAAACAAACACAACACAAGATTCAGACACAGATGAAAAGGGAGGGGGTCGTAGGGATAGGCAGAGGTGAAGAGATGGGTCTTGAGGTGGGACTGGAAGATGGTGAGGGACTCAGAGGTGTGGATCTCTTGGGGGAGGGAGTTCCAGAGCCTGGGAGATGCTCTGGAGAATGCTCTGTCCCCAAAACTGCGGAGTTTGGACTTTTGGATGGAGAGGAGACCAGCTGAGGTGGATCTGAGGGACCGTGAGGGTTGGTAGGGGGAGAGGAGGTCAGTGAGGAATGAGTGGGCCAGATGGTGGAGGGCTTTGTAGGTGAGGACCAGGATTTTGTAGGTGATCTGGTGGGAGATAGGAAGCCAGTGGAGTTGTTTAAGGACTGGAGTGATGTGGTGCCAGGATTTGGAGCGGGTGATAAGGCGGGCGGCTGAGTTCTGGACCAGTTGGAGTCGGTTGATGTTGGTAGAGCTGATGCCAAGGAGAAGTGAGTTGCAGTAGTCCAGTCGGGAGGAGATGAAGGCGTGAATGAGTCTGAAACGTCGCAGCTCCGGGGTGTGAGAGAGGTCTTGATTTTGGCGATGTTGCGGAGGTGAAAGAAGGAGGTTTTAATGACTTGACGGATGTGAGGCTCAAGGGAGAGGGTGGAATCAAAGATAACGCCAAGGTTGCGGGCCTGGGAAGATAGGGGGGACAATGGTGCCGTTGATGGTGAGGGTGGGGTTATTGGTTTTACTGAGTGTGTATTTGGAGCTGATGAGGAGGAATTCTGTTTTGTCGCTGTTGAGTTTGAGGAAGTTGTGTTGCATCCAGGTTTTAATAGCTGACAGACAGGAGTTGATGTGGGAGAGGGGAGGATTGTGGGGGGATTTGGTGCTGAGGTAGATCTGGGTGTCATCGGCATAGCAGTGGAAGTCCAGGTTGAAGTGGCGGAGTATCTGACCAAGAGGGAGGATGTAGATGATGAAGAGGAGGGGGGCCGGTACACGGAGCCTTGGGGGAACACCATGAGTGACTGCACCTGTGGCAGAGGTGTAGTTGTGGAGAGATGAAGTGGGATCTGTTGGATAGGTAGAGGAGCCAGCTGAGTGCAGTACCTTCGATACCGAGGTCTTTTAGTCTGGTGAGCAGGATGTTGCGGCTCACGTGTACGGGCGCTGCACTCAGGTCGAGGAGAATGAGGATGTTGAGGGAACCGGTGTCAGCAGAGGTGAGGAGGTCGTTGAGGACTTTGAGGAGAGCGGTTTCTGTGCTGTGGAGGAGGCGAAAACCAGATTGGAGGGGTTCAAATTGGTTATTGGCATGAAGATGGGTTTGTAGTTGTGAGGCGACTATACGTTCCAGGGTTTTGGACAGAAAGGGGAGGTTGGATATTGGGCGGTAGTTGTTGAGAGAGGAGGGATCCAGACCAGGTTTTTTAAGGATTAGGGTGACAGCGGCAGTTTTGAAGGCAGAGAGGACAGTTCCAAGGGACAGTGAGGAGTTGAAGAGGTTAGTGTGGTAAGGGCATAGTATGGGGAGGCAGGATTTCAGGAGCGGAGTAGGGAGGGGGTCAAGGGAGCAGGTGGTGGGTTTGGAGGAGCTGATGAGTTTGGAGATTTCAGGAGGAGTGACTGGGTCAAACTGGGAGAGGAGGCAGTGAGGAGAAGAGGTCGTGAGGTCAGGAGAAATGGGGAGGAGGGTCCATAATGGGTGCTGGAGTAGATCCTGGGAGGTCCGATACAGGGGACAGAGATTGGTAAATGTTCTTGATTTTGTCAGTGAAAAAGTGGAGTAATGAGTTGCAGAGATCCGGAGTAGAGGTAGGGAGGGTGTTGGTCCGAGGCTTGATGAGGTTGTTAATTGTGGAGAAGAGGGTTCTGGGGTTCTGGCAGGGGTTGGTGAGGATGGTGGAGAGGTAGGCAGATTTGGCAGCAATGAGGGCATCTTTGTAGGCAGTGAGGTGGAGTTTATAGGCTTCATGATGTACTGTGAGGGATGATTTCTTTGTCAGCCGTTCAAGTTGGCGGCCAGTTTGTTTTATTTTCCGGAGTGCAGGTGTGTACCAGGGTGAAGAGGTGTATGACAGTACATTTTGTTTTGAGGGGGCCAGGGTGTTGAGGGAGGTAGACAAGGTGGAGTTGAGGTGGTTTGTGAGGTCATCAGGTGAGGTGAGGGTTGAGTCCAGGTGGAGAGTGGTGGAGAGCAGGTCAGAGAGATGATGGGGATTGATAGATTTGAGGTTGCGGAAGGTGATTTCTCTGAGGAGGCGGGGGCGTGGGGTTGGAGAAGGGATGGTGAAACGTATCAGTTTGTGGTCAGAGAGGGGAAAGAGGCATGGATGGAGGTTGAGCAGCTGTTGCTGTGTTCCCAGATCTCAGAAAATAAAACTGGTAGGAATGATGGCTAAAGCTACAAAAATGTTGTGAATTTCGCTTTAAACCTTGCACAACTGGCCTGTCTGTCTGCATGGCTGCAACACGCTGCATATATTTCACACTAAATATAAAGGCAGACGGCACGCTGCTCAGACTAAACTTACAATTTGCATTTTGTCTGTAAGTATAACCTACAATATGCAGTACATTTCAAAGAAGCCGAGGGGCCTTCTCATTACAAACTTTATGGTCCAAAGCCTAAACGCTCCTTATGGAAACCGCCAAGTGTAGCTGTATAATGTTAAATTCGAGACTAAAAAGCTGCAAACGTTGACATGGTCCTTTTGGAATGTGAGGAAATGGAGAAAAAAAAAATTAAGAACAAGCAAACTCAGCAAGGTCGTGACTAAGAGTTGATCACAACAGAAATGCACTTGAGAGGAGAGATTCTCATTCATGAATTCCTCACTTTCCGATGTGTTGTATCTTATTATGCATCTCTGCAATTCTGCCTGACTGCATTAAGCTTAGAGATTAGCATACAGTGAGTGAGCAGGGAAAAGTTTGTTCAAGCAACGGTTAGAACTTTTAAACCACCCACTCAAAAAACAGAAAAGGTGATGGTACTGTGAAATGTCAGTCTGTAATAGCCCTGTCGCCATAGTAACTGAAGACCCGTACTTTTACACACACTGCCTATTGAGTAATGACCATTAGCACTAACACCCAAGCAATCATCAGCTTTGAACTTTAAAATATTTCCTTCAACCATCTATACAGTTCATCAAGAACATCTATCCTCACAAAGGATGCCTTTTGTTCTTCATTTGTTCTCCACTTACATTTTCCTCTCCTTTCTTTCTGCATCTACTCTTTTTTTCCTGTTTACTCCCACTAATCACTCCGTCATGCTATCTCTTTCCATCTCTACCATCTTCCCCACCTCCTTCATATTTACATGCATGTCCACTGTTGCTATTGCATGGACCATGTGCGTGTCAGATAAGAAGACCAAAATTAGAAATTAAGATTAACGCTGTACAGGCTGTACTATACCCCTTGTTTTACTAAATACATCTTTTTTTTGGCATGGTGTAGACTTTTCTTAAAGGTGCCCTGCCACACGTATTTCATTACTTTGTGGTAATGTCTGAAGTTCTACCATGGACTCTGTAACATTTTTTGTGGAAAAAATGCCTTGGTTACCTTGTTTCAAGCCATTCTAGCGTGGTATAGAAAGCCTACAGGAAGACTCAGCTCGATTTCTGCCAGTTCTCATTAATATTCAACAAGCTAAGCTGTTTGAATCTGATTGGCTAACAGTTAGCCAATGAGAGCCTGGCTGTCAGAATCCTTTACTCAGCCCAACTGGGCTAGCTAATGAATAGTAATGAGCTCAGGCAATATGATGTCAGACTGACCAGCTTTTGTAATTGGCCTGATTTCTCTGCTTATTTCTTTTCAGTGGCTAGAGCTGACAGAGGAGGTAGTAGTTCATTTACACATTCACAACATAACACAAGCACATATGGACCTAACATATTTCAAAAAATGCAAGTAAAAACGGTTTTGTATGGCAGGGCACCTTTAATATTGCACAGGTTTTCCTACCTAAACGCAAGCAGATAAAAACATCAAGACAAAAATAAAAGAAGACACAATGTTCACTGTGCAGGAATTCACATCTGACGTAAGTTTCTGTAAACTGATTTTCACACTGCACTAACCAGTTGCTCCAGGGAGAGAGGAACATAACGTTTATTTATTTTGTGTATGTCTGTGCACGTTTTTGTGTGAAGCTGGGTATAATTTCCTACAGTGCATTTTGCTGTATGCCACAGCTGTGTGATGATTTCATCAGTGCATCAGATACATAGTAACATCTGACTCCCCTGAGACTCTTGTGACTTCTTGTAAATACCATGTTTGCTTGACACACTCCGCTTTGGATATGCAAAGTGACGCACAGCAGGATCTATTAATCTCCGAGTCAGAGGCGCTGTCTTGGCTTGTGACTGGCACTGCCATTCAAAGTGATGTTTAAAACAGAGGCCTGCCGATGCTCCCTAAGGCAGTGTACATCAGCTGGACAGACAGAGAGTAAGAGTGGTGGAGAACAGAGGACAAAGACAGCTAAGCAAATGGGAGGAGAGGATAAACAGACAGAGAAAGGGCACAGGGAAAAAGACAACAAGAGTGGAGACAGAGCGAGAGGCAGCGGATAGCAAAAGCAAGAGAAAGATAACAAAAAGTGAATAACATGACTGGAAGGGTGCCAAGACTGTTATACCTCCGCCAAGGAGGTTATGTTTTTGGTTTGTTTGTTTGTTTGTTTGTTTGCTTGTCATCAGGATTATGCAGAAAAACTGGGTGTAGCATGGACCAAATAAGAACCCATTACTTTTTGGAGCAAATCTGAATTACAGGGCAGATACACTAATTATGTTTACTCTTTCGGTAATATGAGTGTTGACTCAAGTTTTGAATGTGAACTACTGGTTAAAAGAAGGAAAACAGAGATGTGCTCTTTGTGCAACAGCCCTGTCACATTCATATAGTGAGACAAAATGTTTCCTCTGAAATATGAAAAGGTACAAAATCATGCAACCAATGACATTTAGTGCAAATCATTATGCAATTTAAAATACATTATTTGATCTCAACTTGAACACTTTGCTGTGAAGCTAAACATCTCCAGATATCATCACACCCATCAGAGCTACTTTATACTTTTCATAGCCTACTTTGCTGTGTGTACAGATTGCAGTAATACAGTAAAGACGATACGTCTCCAAACGTGTACATGGCCTTACGCCTCGCACATTTTGTTACAGTATATATGTTCCAAATTTACATATATATATATATATATATATATATATATATATATATATATATATATATATATATACGTATTATATATATATATAAAACATGTATATATATATATATATATATATATATATATATATAAAATGTGTATATATATATATATATATATATAAAACGTGTATATGTAATGTATATATATGTACATTTGGAAGCTTAAACATGGATATGTTTAAAGACACATTTTCACCAGTCAACCCAAACTAACTAAGCTAACCAGGCCCCCAAACAATGGCCAAAGTTACATGTACTATGCTGTTGCTTGGGAAAAGAAAAGAAGGAAAAATTATATCATTGTCAAGTGTCAGGAAGCAAATATAAAGGTGTCTTATCTTATTCAGGAAGAGGAGAAGGAATTAGATTTATTTGAGGGTATTGTATTACCCCAAGCAGACCATGTAGCCAGAGGGAAGGCTGTGTGTGTGTGTGTGTGTGTGTGTGTGTGTGTGTGTGTGTGTGTGTGTGTGTGTGTGTGTGTGTGTGTGTGTGTGTGTGTGTGTATGTGTGTGTGTATTTGCCTACATATGATTATATTTGAGTGTTTTACAATAACGTATTAACCTGTCATAGTGGCAGAGCACAGTATAATCTGCTTAGTGTTGCATGGGTAATGTTTTTCACACCAGGACGTCCTAACGGAGCTCTGAGTGTCTCGACAGACTGTCTCCTCTCTGTCACTGCAATTTTTAGGAGCAGACTTGACCGACACTGAACTTATAAACCCGGAGTGAACCAGCAGCAGGCCAGACAGCAGCTACTGGTATTATCCTGTTTAGAGTTACAATAGAATAGAATAGAAAATAACAGACAAACCTATGTGCACACTATACACACAAACAAACATGCAGAGATTATGCATTGCCAAGGGTGAGCGGAACGTGCTGAGAATTTGTTTTCATTATTGTTATTGTTATTTATTAATATGAAAGAACAAGCAGAGAGTTTGCATAAATATCTCTCTCAGCAGACTGATATTCTGTCGTAAACAGCAGTTTATTTTTGTGGGGCCCTGAGACTGGAGATGCTGTAATGCTCTGCTCTTGTCTATTATATTTATGCAGCACTAAGCAGAAACAGTAACTACTATTCATGCTATTAGAGTGAAGTTGCTTTGAGTGTGTGTGTGTGTGCGTGTGTGCGTGCATGCATGGGTGCGTGAATGAGTGAGTGAGTGTGTGTGAGGAGATGTTAGAAAAAATTGTTTGCTCTACAGCATTAAATATTGCCTTCTCTGCTCGCCTAAAAATGACAATAATGTACTCACACACAGACACAGACAGTCAAATATGTGCACTTGCCTCAACTATGTATATTAAACAGAGGTCTACACACATTCTATCTTTACGGCAGTTTTTAATCAATGCCTTGGTTGCAATTGTTGCTTGATTACCTTATGTATCTAATGGCCCTAATGCACCAAGCTGACATTCATCCATCCGGGGGCTCTGGGCCATCACGGAGCCAATGTAGCAGACCACTGGCTGTAGTTTTTGCTGTGTGTCCAACACTACTGGCACTAGTCACCAGTGGCCGATTGAGTTTGTTTAATCAGCAGCAAAGGCAGTCAGTGCAATACTGTATACATTAGACAGACCTAAATGGGGTAAAATACTGATACCAACACCTGTTGCAGCCTCTTTTTTTTAGGGTTACTTGTTCTCTTCATTAGTGCTGGAGTTAATGTATCCAGATGCTCATTAACTTATTTGGCTCCTTTTCCGAAACCAATTTGTGTGCTCTGTAAAATAGGATTATTGTTTTAAGTGGGGGAATTATCTTATTATGTTGGGCCAAAAGTGAAGATTAAGTTCTATCTGCCTAAACTATTCAAAAACCTAAACTTGGCCCTTAAGTCCACCTGTTTACATGACAATAGCTGAAGTGCACTGAGGATGCCTTTTACCGCTTGCATCACACAGTTTCAGGGCTAAGACCTGCTCTTCAATCCATCAACTGAAAAGTTCAAAGAATTGTAGTATCTCTGAGCCAACTTTAGCGCCTGCTGGTGCCAAGATTATAGCCTGTCACACATGCTAGTGGTATTATTTGCACAGCAGAGGGTAGTGCATGGCATGGCAGAGGGGAGGAACAGGAAGTGCAGAGACAGAATGACAGATTGTGATTATATGCAATTATTTTGCGATGATTTGAAAGTGAAAGCTCATTTTCTTTAACCATTCAAGGGAAAGGACAATTTGGGGAAAATAATGTACTGACAGATATATAGATGACATCATTTTAAAAGATTTCTTTGTTAGATCTGTATCTGCAGTGTAAGATTAGACAGTTCAAAGTGAAAGAGGCATTGTTTGCACATTACAATACAAGGACATCATTCTTAAAAGTGAAGTGACATGAGATGTTTGTCTGCTGCTACATTGCAAACACACACACCAATTGTTTGAACATTTCGCTTCTTTTAGACTGACATGAGCCTTTATCTGAGCACTGATGCTACTCAAGAAAGCATCCTCATAACGTGATTTTCTCCATGAGCAGATTACAGCACTGTACTGGAAAACAATCCGTGTTCTTTTACATTTCTGTACAAAATACTAGAGCTGACCGCTTCCGGCTGAGGCTGTGAATTTAACCTAACTCGCAGAGTTTTTCTTCACTGGAATATTGTAGTGGGAACACCGTTTGTTTTGCCTATGTGATTATTTCTTGTTACCTGCTGTGTTTTATATCAAAAAACTGTGACAAGGCCCAAAGAGAAATTTTTGAGAACCACGATATTCCTTTGAAACAGCTTCATTTTCATTTTCTACAATTTGACAACATATTCTTAAAAATGGATTGGGACTCCAGAGGAAAACCTAAAGAAAACACTGTCTAAAAAGACAGCATGTGGACAAGGAAGGGCATGGTCCACTGCTTCCAGTGCATGCACAACGCGTTTAAAGTTACATTACATCAGCATGATATTTGAACTGGAAGAGCAACTAAGCAAGGTCATTCAGATGGATGAGAGACATTTAGCGAGCTGTGTAATTAAATGAAAAGACCCCCAGGCACCATTACGTTTTTTTCCAAACATCCTCAAGGTGCTATATTCTAGCCAAGAGCCATTTTTATGATATATCATCCATTGAGGGGCGCTAATTACAGAATTGTTTCCCAGGCAATACAAGGACGCATGAGAGGCATAAAACTATTCCTGGTTTCCAATCATCGCTAAAATAGAAAACTACAGTACGACCTCTATTTTCTTCATACCCAACAACCCCAAACTCTCCCTCTATCTCCGACAGCCCTTGGGATTTCGGTACCTGATTCAAGGTCAGAGTTAAAGCTCCATTGTGTAATTTTTTGAGTTGATTCTTAGCAAAAACCCCTTTGTTCTTTCACAAATATGTACTCATTCATGTGTAATTACTTCCACCAACTAATCAAAGTATTCTCGTAAGCATAGAATCTGACATTCAGAATCATTCAGAATACATACGCATAGTGCAACATTGATTTGACTGTATCGCATCACAAAGCTCATTGGAGGAGGCAGTATTTTCCCTGTAGAATCCAATGAGAGGTACTGCGGGAATATGGGGTACCGAGGTCGTTGCTACGAGCCATGCGGTCCTTGTATAACCAAAGTGAGAGCTGTGTCCGTATACTCAGTACAAAGTCAACCGCATTTTAGTGGGTGTTGGCCTCCACAGGGTTGTCCCTTGTCACTGATTCGGTTTGTGATTTTTAAAGACAGGATATCAAAACCCAGCCCGAGAAAGGAGATTGTTCAGTTTGGGAACCTCAGAATTGCTTCTCTGCTCTATGCAGATGATAGAGTCGGTACCTCCAAGTCTGAGGCCATGATTTTCTGCCAAAAAACGGTGGATTGCTGCCTCCAGGTTGGGAGTAAATTACTGGCCCAAGCAAAGGAGTTCAAGTATCTATGAGCATTGTTCACAAGTGAGGGTAAAATGGAGCGTGAGAACAGGTGGTTTGGTTCTGCGTCAACAGTGATGCGGGCGTTGCTTCCAGCCTTTATGCTAAGCTAAACTAACCGCCCCCTGGCTGTAGTTCCACACGTAACTCACAAACACTAGGGTGGTATTGATAATCTCATCTAACTCACAGCAAAACAAGTCGAAAAACCCCAAAATGTTGAACTATTCCTTTAAAGCCATACAGCTGTATCATTAGCATATCACAGCAGAACAGGTTGCGCTCGAAAGGAACAGTAATGAAGTGTTCAAGGTGGATCACAGTGGCGGATTATTATCTTCATGATGGCGCATCACATCGATATGTAAGTGATGGTAGATGTGATGAATGTGTAATTTTCTCTGATAACATGATACACACTGTAGATGAAAGTTATGTAAGTTAAATTTAAATTTGGCAAATACTAGTTGAATACTCACTGATTGTACATCTTATTAGATGATAGACAAAGACTAATCGAGGACAAAGAGCTGTAATCAGATTACGTCACGAAGAAAGGTTCATTGTGTCTTTCTTTATATTATCAGATTGGAGCTCTGTTATCAAAGTTAGTGAGGATGAAAACCAACACCTGGCATAAAAACTTGAGCACTCTAAAGGACATCATTCACCAAACTTTTAAACATGAATGCATTTTTTAGAACTTGTGTAATTTCCTTACAGAACCATGCATGTGTGTATGCGCTGTGTCTTTGGCTGCAAATATGTGTGTGAAATCCCTCTTTGACAGCTACAGCTGTAATAGGGCTCATCCCATTGTTCTCGAGGCATGTTATTGTCTCATGTGTATGACTGGAATCCACCACCTCCTGTGTACTTCTTTCCCATTCAACTGAAAGCCTGTCAACAGCCATTACTCCTAGCAAGACCTCTGTTGTGATCCCTGCCACGTTTCATCAAAGCGTGGCAATTTATTCCGAAGCCCATTGTCTGAGCATGTTAGCTAGTACTAAAATGATTGCATATGAGTGTCTGTGTGTGTTTGTGTGTGCGTGTGCCCACTGCTATTCTTTTTTTGTGCCTAACCAAACCTCTTGTCATTTCTGTGGACGAATACCAGCCAAAGGAGCTGAGCAGACAAGTATGTCTTTCTCCTGTACTATTTCACAATGAAGTCTGAGTTGCGTGTTTGCGTGTGTGTGGTTAAATAATTAACACTGTTCACCGCTTCTGTAACACATCCCTCATACACTGTTCTGATTAAGGGAGCCCCAGGAGATACACACTGCCTGCCTTCCCTTCACATAAGTGATCCTGCATGTACATTTGTGTGTGTGTGTGTGTGTGTGTGTGTGTGTGTGTGTGTGTGTGTGTGTGTGGTGTGTGTGTGTGTGTGTGTGTGTGTGTGTGTGTGTGTGTGTGTGTGTGTGTGTGTGTGTGTGTGTGTGTGTGTGTGTGTGTGTGTGTTTTGTGCATGCTATTACTGTGTGTGTGCACTTATTGGAGAAGGTTGGAGTAAGACCATTTTTCTCAAAAACAGTTGCATACCACCGCATGGATAGGTTTACAGGTTTATAGATAATGTATTTTACTATAGTATAATATGTTTCGTCTTAGCTTTAACTGAAATTCAACAAATACGTGACACCACATCCAAATTTGTATATTTTACTAAAAAACAATACATGGAAAATTGTCTCATTGGCTATATTTATTATGTGATGTAAAACTGAAAATGCCAGCATACTATACATACAATGTGACCATGGCAGCAGTGTAGCAATCTCAGCACTGTGAGTATACAAAACATTAACATATTATGTAAGGGATAATGTAGAGCCAGCCGGTCATTATTGCAAATTAGAACCCTGACAGGGTGATGCAGGACAGAGGTTGGAAACAACACTGATAAGAGCAGTAAAAGTGAACTAAAACAGTAAAGTTGTAAAATAGAAACAATGAGCCGAAAGACGCATAAACACTCCATAAAGATGAGGCGAACTGCAGAGCTGCTGAGGGGTTTTAACCCATTGTTATTGATACAATAATATCAAAATATTGATTAGTGTCATTTGAAGCTCATCAATATGAGTAGACAGGTTATTGATATTTAAAGGGGCACTTTACTACATCCATAATTCATACATGTTATATCAATGTTCTAAGACAGTCCAAAAATATAAGTAATTATGAACAACTCTCTCCAAAATCCCAAATTTATGATGTCATAAAGTATAGTGTAAACTTCTCCATTGATAATAAATTCGAAAACATGTTATAGATCACACTGAGATCACACAGGGGAATGTTCTTAGTATATGGGCACATACAACACTACAATATAATAAAGCTCATTTGGGTATCAAAAAAACATTCTGTGGGTTCACAAAATCAGTATCCCATTCATTGTCTATGCAGTAGCTCCAGACTATACTTGATGACATCACACATTTGAGACTTACTTCTCTCTTCTGGTTTAGGAGAGTAGCTCATGCTCACAAAAATTAAACTTTTCCTAGGCCATGGAAATAGCATATTGGAATTCTTAATTTAGGTTCCCCTTTAACAAAGCTCTGATTAAGCAATATGTGAAGACTTGATTAGAGGCCTGCAGTAGGCTAGATTACATCAATAACTCTCAGCGTCACCTAAATGTCAAATAAACATTCAATACACCTCCATTCCCTGTTCTATTTTCCTGACACCAAAAATGTCCCAAAATCACCACATTTCCCTCTTGATTTTAACTCAAAGCTTATAACGTTCTGTTCTTGTTGTTCCTTCATATTGATTTGGTTGGTGGACTGTGTGGCCCGCAGATTGGATTAGAGTCCAACTGTATTCCAGCCTGCGGGGAGAGTAGCCGTGTTGTGTTTGTAGACAGGTCAGATAGCTACTGTAGAGACAGTCTGATCCATTCTAACGTTATAGAGCATCTCTGGAGAGACATCTCACAATGAAAGCTAATATGGTTTAGACAAATTACCTACACAGGAATTCAACGTGGTTTAGAGGTGTTTCAGGGTGAAAAAATCAGAGCTGTCAGTCACTTGGTTAATAGTCCACACTATAGTAAAGTGTATGTGAGCAGGCTAAGGGATGCTGTTGGAGAGCACTGTCTACTCCAGAATATGGAAATGGAAACTTGAATAAAGTCGATGTAAATTGCGAACTGGGTAAGCAGGAAATATGATTGTTCGTTTACATTTACCTCACAATGCTCCATATGACTTTGGCAGTCCTGCTTATTTTTTCACTATTTTTACTTTAGGGTGTGTCTAAGTCCCTGTTGAGTTACATGTTGACAACAGCAGCCTATGCTGCTGGGTGCTTGCTGCTGATTATGGCTTGCACCATTGAGTCATAGCTTAGCAACAAGCCTGCTGTGCTATTTTTGGTTTCAGGCAATTATCCACAATGCAGTGTGAGGGAGTAGTCCTATGACACTTCCCGATTGTGGATGTAATAAAAGAAAGAAGGTCTGTACCCACATCTGTCAAGTGTCTGCAGGTTTTTCCCCAAATATACAAGAATGTTACTAAATTTGTTATTGAGTAATACCTTTTTTTTTATCTATTTGAAAAAAATTATAATTGTGTTGTGCGGTGAATTATATTTGCAAAGCAAGAGGGCAAAAGGGCACTACAAGACAATGTTAAGTTATGGGAAAGGAGGACAAAAAACTAAAATATTTGCTTCATTCCTGTAGCTCAAGCTTTTGCAGTGTTTTCTTTTTTAAATTGCTGATTTATTTAATTTCTGCCTGATTTAAACAAGAAACATGATTTACAAATCCATCTCAACTCTCATTTTTTCTTACTTATATATCACTATTATACTGTTTAAAATATAATTGATTACTTAGAATGTGCATTATTTTATTAGGGCTGGGAATCACCAGAGGCCTCATGATAAGAAATCATCACGATACTTATGTCACAATACGCTATTATTGCGATTTTAAACATATTGCAGTATTCTGAGATATTTTGCAATTTATTACCTTTTTTTCAACTTCAAATTTTTATCAATTTCAAACTATGTCCCCAAAAAGAAACTTTGTCAACATCTGTTTTATCTAAAAAGATACATTTCTATGTATGTTCATCTCACTTCAATTTTATTGCCGCAAAATGGGATTGTCAAGCAGACAAACTAACCAACACATATATAATAATACATTGATACTTGGCGTCTGTGTATCGATACAGTATTACCACGGAAAATATTGCGATACTATGCTGTATTGATTTTTTTCCCCACCCCTATATTTTATATAAATACATACTTGAAAGGATGGTCAGATAAGATGAATGAAATGCAATTACAGCATCGGAGATACTGTTTCCTGCGTTTTTTGCTGTGACTGTAACATTGGGTGACATTGTGGATTTACAAGACTTTTCAAGAAATACTCTAGTTACCTAAAAGAAATACATTAATAATGAGCAAATGTCTTGCAAGTGCAATTTATGCAGTAATGCTAACAGTAACCATACTGAAACCCTGCACACATGACAGCACTTCAAAATTATTATTGTGTCATAATACATTACGGTTATGTGTCATCATAAGTACCCGACTATAACTGTAACAGACCACACGTGACGTGACCATACTCAACTGTGATGTCCCACTGAGGTCAGTGCAGCGATGCATGTCCTCCATATGGGATTTAGCTAAAGTTCCTCTTAACTGCTGTTGTTATGTAGCACAATATACTGTAGTATGAGTGAGCAGGTAAGGGTTCAATGTACTGTTGATGGTCACACACTGGCTGTTGCAGGGATCAAACTCCTCAGATATGTGACAGCCTCAAAGACTGTACAGCTAAGGGAAAGCAGAAAAAGGGAATTGCATTTTTTCATTTAAATGACATCACAATGTTTGTGATTAATGTATGTAACTTTCTAGAGTAAAATGAATATTTAAAGCCTCTAGGCTCGGGGCTTCTTCCTGTAATCCAGCTGCTGTAGAGACTGAAAAGAGGTAATTAAAGGGAAAGCATTGATGTAATAAGCTGAGAATGAGGTCAGTTCAGTCTCAAGTCAATCATACTGTTGCAAATGTTCTTATTACGTTCTGTAGCATTCATTTCTATCTGCGTGTGAACCAAATTAACATTGACTACCTGAATCAACCATCAATCAATAATTTAGTCTAGATAACATAAAGATCATGGTTTGGGTTTTGTGAATCACACAACAGGATAGCTACACTGCAATCAATAACATTTTTGGAAGGCTGTAAATTCTAATAAAAATAACAACTTCTCCTCAATTCCTACCCAGATCAAGGTCAATGACCTTGTAGACAATAGACAATGTCTATTGTCTGACCATAAAGAGATTAGTTTAGCCTTCAATAAACATTTTGTAGCTGCCGGTCACCTTTTTGAGAATGGGGGATTGGATCACCTTCTAACTGATGACAATGTATTCACTGTACATCGCAGGCATACATTTACCGTCAATCCTGTCTGCTCAAGTGTAGTTAAAAATGTTCTCCTTACCATCGGTCCCAGGAATTATACTGGAGAGGGTTATCTCAGAACTGAATATAACTCATATTTTCAATCTGTCAATTTCCTCCGATATTGTTCCCAGTATTTGGAAAATGCCACATGTTATACCCCTACCTAAGGGAGGTGATAAAGAATATCTCAACCACTATAGACCAATATCCAAACTGCCATGTCTGGTAGGTCCTGGAATCTCTGATAAATGCTCAATTAAAGGTATTTCTGTCTAGAGCTTCCATTTTGAGCCCATTTTAGTCAGGCTTTAGAGCAGGGCACAGTACTACAACTGCTGTTACTTTGGTCATAAATGACATTTTATCAGCCTTAGATAAAAAACAGTACTGTGCTGCACTATTTATTGATCTTTCCAAAGCTCAGTTAAACTGGGAAGCTACAATTCGTAATTTTTAACAGTAGAAAAGTTGTTCCACAGGGCTCGATCTTAGGTCCAGTTCTTTTCACCATCTATACCAGTAATATCATTTCATCATTGGTAAACTGTCATGCCCATTTGTACACAGATGACACAGTGCTGTATTATGTTGCTGATTATGTTCAACTAATCAGCGTTCCTTTAATATGTTGCAAGAAGCTCTTAAAGACCTAAGACTTAAACTAAACGTTGATAAAACAAAGTTTATGTTATTTTCCAGAGCCAGAGCTATAGATTATATTAACATTAATATTTCCACCATGAACAAACTTATGATTGAGAGAGTCACAGAATATAAATATCTCGGCATCTGGATTGATGAAAAGCTCTCTTTCATGATAATCGTGTGTGCTGACTCAGGCAAAAACTTGGCCATTTCTACAGAAATAAAAGCATCTTCCCCATGTTTTGTAGGAAAAGTGTTTTTGAAGCAGTTTTCATGGCAGTCTTGGACTTGGACTATCACTCTGCCTTAAGATTCATAAGCAGTCATGTCAATGGTACACATCATTGTGTTTTATATGAAAGTGTAGGGTGGTCTTCTCTCCAAGAGAGACGTGATACTCACTGGTATCTCTTTATCTATAATGTTCCACAAGTTCAATCTGAACTTGGAAAAACTGCTTTTAACTTTAGTGCACTCCTGGTGACGCATAGTGACTCCTGGAATAAATTACAGCACTTCCTTAAAATCAACTCACTTGTGCCTTTTGGACAATTTAGAAATCTGGTTTTAAACCTGCAAACTTCTACTTGTACTTGCTTTAGATAGTAACTCATTTACATACTTTCTTTTGTGTATGTAATATCCTAATTTATTCATCAAATCATTTTTCCCAATTTAGAAAGTTGTTTGTCTTTCTATCTTTCTTATGATGGTGTATTCTTTTCTGTTGTTTGTTTTGTTGTTGTCTTTGTAATTTGACTCAATGACATTGCAAATAAGGGCCGCCCCTCAATGATCTTTCAAGGATAAATAAAGGTTGAAAAAATATAAATACAAATCAAACATGCAATTTTTGCACAAAAACAAGTAACAAAAACAAACACTGCAATCACATAAAAACAAGATAGATTAGATAGTTATAGTAAATGTTGATTTGAGCTGCGATTCTGAGCAGAGCTTAGTGAACATGAACTCAAAGCTCATGGGTCAACATCTCCATTTGTCTTTGTTGTTACCTCTTATTTCAGGTCAGAGTTCACAGCTCACCCACAGCTGTCTGTGTGGATGTTTCAATAAAGGTCGTGATCTTTATCTCTGTCCACTTACATTATTCTGTTTCTTTTTGATCTGTGCATTAATGAATCAGAGCAAAATGAAAAATATCTATTTCTAAGATTGTTTTTTCTCTCCTTCATCTGATATTGCCTTAGTCTAGACTAGACTGTTAAAAGTTCCCTGTGTCATCAAGAGATGTATCTAATTAAGGAAGCACTGCTCTTAGAATGCTGTTTCATTGTGACTGAAAGCCCTCTCAGGAGACTGATTTGATTAATAATTTTCTGTACTGTTTTGGCAATATATTGGTCTGTCATGCCATTAAAGCTTATTTGAATTTAATTTCTCCAGTACCTGTAATACATCTGTCAATAAGATCTCCAGTCAATGTCTTCATAGACATTTTTCTTATACTTTTGTGCTTATATGTTTAAAAGAGAGGCATATAGGGAATCACATTCATTCTGAGATGAGTTTTTGTGATTTATGTTTGATTTCCTCTTTCAATTCGTTGACAACACTTTCAGATTCTGACCTTATAGCCTCCATTTAAACATTTTGTTTATCTGTATATATATATATATATATATATATATATATATATATACTGTATATATATATATATATATATATATATATATATATATATATATATATATATATATAATAGTATACACTCAGCCCATCCTGGGCGGTCCTCTTCCTTCAAGCTCACGTCCTCTACCTGAGGTCTGGGAGCCTGAGGGTTCTGCGCAGTATCTTATCTGTTCTTACGACTGTGCTCTTCTGGACAGAGATCGCAGATGTTGTTCCTGCAATTTGCTGGGCCACTGTCCCAGTCTGGGGGTTACAGCCCTGAGTGCTCCGATTACAACTGGAACCACTGTTACCTTCAATTTCCACATCTCCTCTAGCTCCTCTCTAAGCCCTTGGTATTTTTCAAGCTTCTCATGTTCCTTCTTCTTGATGTTGCTGTCGCTTGGGATTGCTACATCTATCACAACTACCTTCTTCAGCTGTTTGTCGACCACCAGGATGTCCGGTTGGTTAGCCATCATCATTTTATCAGTTCGGATCTGGAAGTCCCACAGGATCTTAGCTCTGTCATTCTCTGCAACCTTTGGAGGTGCCTGCCACTTTGACCTTGGGACTTCCAGCCCATACTAGGCACAGATGTTCCTGTACACTATGCCAACCACTTGATTATGGCGTTTCAGGTAAGCCGTACCTGCCTGCATTTTACACCCCACTGTTATGTGCTGGACTGTCTCATGGGCATCTTTACACAGCCTGCACCTGGGGTCTGGTATGGTAGACCCCGGCCTCTATTGATGCCGGGATGCTCACAGCGTGTTCTTGTGCTGCCATGATTAGTGCCTCTTTCAGACCAGCCTTTTCCAGCCATTGGTATGTTTTCTCAATATCAGCCACTTCTTCTATCTGTCGCTGGTACATGCCATGCTCCCCTTGCCTCCTCATCACTGGGTTTCTGCTGCCTTAGATATTTACTTAGCAGGTCATGGCTCTGATGCTAACTAGCATTGTGAGGAGCTTTCTTGTCTTGATATCAGTGGCTTCTATCTCTTCCTTTGGCCAGGTTATTATGCCAGCTGTGTTATTATGCCTCGGACCTTGTTCTTATCATTCAGCTGGCTCTTCAGGAGCTGCCTTACTAGGTACTTGGCTGTGGCCGACTCATGGTTTCCATTTGCCTGCGGTATTCCAAGGTATTTGTAGCTGTCCTGAACAGCTATGTTGCCTGGTAGTTCCACCCAAACAGTTGTGACCATCTTACCTCTCTTTGGTACCTTCCGACCACATTTATCTGATCCAAATGACATTCTGATGTCATTGCTGTAGAGCCTTGTGATGTGGATCAGTGAGTCACTTGTGATCATCTCTCTCAGGTCAGCTGCCCTTGTGTTAAACTTAAGCTGTTCTTGCGTTCTGGCACCTTCTTGCCGTAGCATCTTTGTTGTACCTCGTCAATCTCTAGTTGTAATATCAGTCTGTGGCTGTGGATATTGAAACACTGAGCTTTGATGTTGGGTTTCTCTGCCCAATTCTGTCATGTTCTTGTTCCAGTAGCCCATTTCTCATCAGGTTGCCCTGGTTCTCTGACACCTGACGCGGACCTTGTTGACTCACTTTCGAGCCGATATGACTCTCCTAATTGTGGTTTTGCTCGGAAGAGTCTTGCCGAAGATGCCCTAACCACGCTCCGGACCGGGATTTGAATCCCGGTCTCTTGCATGAAAGTTAATGGTGTTACCCACTGAGCTATCTATGTATATATATATATTTAATCTAAGACCACATTAAGATGTTTTACACTGTTATTACCACTACTGTTGCATGTTGCATAAGCAGTGGGCATGAACAAAAGTCTCTGGGATTAGGCATTTGTGAGTCCTAGGTGCACAATATATAAATATTCATTCAACCATGTGCCCAGCTTGAAAATTTCACGAAACAAAATCTCAGCAAAATCCCTTCTCTTTTCCTATTGCTTTTTCTCTTAAATTTTTTCAATCTTTTTATCCACCTATGAACCCTGTCTGTGTTCAAATTCACATACTAACATACTGCATACTACATCAATCTGTACGTACTGCATACTGCCTACTAAATTAACAATTTACCAGCAGACTGTTCACACTTAAATATGTTACTGCTTATATCAGGAATAGTATGTTACTATGTGATTTCGAACGCAGCCCGTTTTTTCTTTGTCATAACCTCTTTATCTCCTCTTTCTCCTATCCACTCCTCTTTATTTCCATCTGCCCTCTGTTTATGTTTCACCTCTCCCCATCTAACTCTCTCTCAGCACCTTCTTCATCCCCTTCATCATTTTGTTTCTCTGTTTCATATCCATTCGTCAAATCCCTTTCTATCCTTATTACTCCGCTCATCTTGACCTCTTTCTCCCTCTCGCTCCATGTCAATTTGCCATTCACTCTTTCTCTGTCTTTGTTTTGCCTGCTCTGCTCAGTCACTTTAACTCTCTTACCATCAGTTTATCTCTCCCCTGCCATTCTTTCTCATTTCTATTGCTGCTCTGCTGTTGAATGCTGATTTCCTTCATTGTCTCACACTTCTTTTTTCTATGTGTTCCAGCCTGAGATCCCGTCTATATTATGAGCAGCATTTGTAGGATGATTCTATTACATGTCTCCTAACTGCTGGATAATTCAATAAGCACCACTGATGACATACAGTTATAATCTACTTAATGAAGCCACTGTGCTGATGAATTGTGTGCTTTCTCCTCTCAATCACTCCCTACCCTCCTTTACTCTTTTCTACTCTTTCTCTCTCTCTGCTCCTCTCATTCCATCCTTCCCTCCTCTTGCTCTCTGCAGGGTGTTGATGGAGAGCCATTCGAATGACAGCCGGGACAGTGGTCATCACTGGTGGAATTCTAGCTACAGTTATATTACTCCTTATCATCGCAGTACTGTGCTACTGTAGGCTGCAGGTGAGGCCACAGCTGCTTTAAGACACTGTTGCATTCACTTTATTTCCTCTGAAATTCTGCAGAGCTGCAAGTAAGGAATGTCCTTGTATAGCATTTTGTAAGTCACAGGATAATTACAGCGTGTGCTAAGACTGCACAATCATCTGTGTTATCGGAATAGAAAATGTCTCTGCAGCTGTATTCAGAATTGCAAAAAATACAGTAATAATCTATTTATGCTAATAGACAAATGGTGGCCATGAGTTTAGGAGGACCTGTTAAGCCTATCTGAGAATAGTAGGTCTTTGTAAGGAAAGAAAGTCCCCTTAGTTACCACTGAGTAATGGTAATTTACAGTAACGTCAGCATGCTAATATGCTCACAAGAACATTTCTAACATGCTGATGCTTAGCAGGCATAGTCTTTACAATGTTCACCATCTTAGTTTAGTATATTAGCATGCTAACATTTGCTCAATAGCACTAAACACAAAGTACAGTTGAGGATGATGAGTGATGATGATTTATGAGGACGATGGTTAACTGCTCCTCAGATCTCTGCAGAGTTTTCTGTTGCACGACTAAAACAACCTTTAAACGTACATGTATCACCAAAACAAGTTCCTTCCTGAGGCTATTTTGTAGTGGCACCATGGCTCTGCTAGGCGCTTAGCACCGCCCAAGACAATTGTGATTGGTTTAAAGAAATGACAATAAACAAGAGCACATTTTTCTCCCATCCTGGATTGCTGTGTGGACTAGCCAGACCCTCCTCCGCTGCACTGTGGAGGAAGTGCTAGACTAGTCATAAACCAAAATATTGGACAAATGAAAATTTGGACCTAATGATGTGGCTAGAAGAAATGTCCGGGGATCACCAAAGTTAACATGATTCATTCTGAGGGGAACATGAATGTCTGGACCAAATTCCATTGTGATCCATCCAATAGTTGCTGAGATATTTCAGTCTGGACAAAAGTGGTGGACCGATTGTACTAATGACCGACATTGCCATCTCTAGAGGCATGCCGCTAGCGTGATTAAAATGTACATTTACGGTAATGAAGCAAAACTTTTCTGTATGTAGTAGTTTTTGATCTGGTTCTTTGGCCCTCAGAGACTGCTGGCTATCAAATTAGGGACAGATCATAATTGGAACTTCAGGTGAATCATCTTTTCTACAGTAGTAGAATAGGACATTGTAGGAAATTGCTACAACACTGTGAGGAATATTAGCCATGTCTGCCCTCACAAAAATTTGAGCCAACGCTCCTTTGATCATTGAACATTAGTTGCATTACAGACTTCAGTTTCATTTTTGTTTTATGTTTAAAAGTCATCATGCTATCTTTCTATGGGGTTGTGCTCTGATGTTCAGATCGCTGGTCTTGGCCAGGTTCTCTGTATTCTGTAAAAATAAAATGAAAATTGAATTAGGTGATAAGAACTGCTTTGTGTTTTCATGCTTGACAAACTCCAATTAGGTTGAAACACCACCTGGAAGCCTTACTGCAGTTTGTGGCTTGCTTTTAAAGCATGTGGGTTTGTTTCTGTTTTACATTATACTGTACACTTTTTGTTACACTGAACTGATCCCCTGTGCATTTGAAACAAATTTCTGCCTTAATTTATCAACTTTATTAACAACCCCATATCTGCTTCCTGTTGTGCAGCTGAACAAACTGCAACTTCAACAGTCTAAATGCCCTGAAAGTGAACCCTAAATCACTCCCACCAAAGTGGTTTGAATTGACAAAAAGATAATCTTGTTATCATTTAGCTCCTCATTTGAACATCTGTGAACCATGAAGTCATTTATTTAGCTTTAATATACACAACATTTGGGTCTCAACTGTTTAGTCTAGGAACATGAAAAATATATAATTTTCCATTAGAGAGCATAAAAAGTATTTTCACCAAAGAATCCAAATTTCCAAAGGTCCTTAAAATATTTTTTAGAAGCTTTGCTCTAAACCCCAAATTTATTTAAAAAAAAACATTACAAGAGCAGTTTCCAAGTTTATTCAGCCCATCCTAATTGATTGGACATAATGTTGTTACTGCCATTATCTCAAAAACATAAAGGTTTTGTGAATAAGACTCTTTTTTTCATTAAAAGGAGCAGGGGAGCTTGGAAACCAAAACAATGGGTTGACATTAGCTGAATGCTGTACAATTGGGTAAGCAGTACTAGACATCTTTTCACATTGCATGGAGTCAAAATATTACTTAATGGAGTTTAAAAGGAACAGAACAAATGAAAAAAATATGTTATGACAGTCAAGATTGGGATGATAATATGTATACACTTATATGTATACAATGGCTAAAAATCAGGCTTTGGCAAAAATGTCTAACATATAGGGATTCAAAAGCTCTGAACACCCTAGAGACATTTACCACCTTAAAAAAGTGATGTAAAACATCACTTTAGCATTAATCGCAGGGGTAATGGTTCGTATCTGGCTCCTCTTAGCCATGTGTTGAAGTGTCAGGCTAGGGTCTCGTATGGTAGCTCACTGCCATCTGTGTGTGTGTGTGTGTGTGTGTGTGTGTGTGTGTGTGTGTGTGTGTGTGTGTGTGTGTGTGTGTGTGTGTGTGTGTGTGTGTGTGTGTGTGTGCGTGTGTGTGCGTGAATGAGAGGCAAATTGTAGGGCAGCAATTGAATAAAATATAGGATCCTTTCCACTTAGATCTTATTACAGTTCTTGGGACTCCTATTTCACATCAAAATCAAAAGTGATCCACAAATTTTGGCTTCAAATTGACAGGATGCCAGGAATAAATTTGAAAGCATTTTGTGGGCTAGAAATAGCAACCACAAATTCTCCACTGAAATGGATTCTGTTCACAAATCTTTTTGAACTGTAATAGTTGAGGATTTGGCACGATAGAAAAATTATCACAGACAAAAACCTTTTTGACATCATGCACACGTGCAGGTGCAGCTTCACATATGAACATGGGGTCATGTGGATTTGCAAGCACCTCATGAGGAAATGGGCTAAAGTGAGGTTGGATTATGAGAGACCTCCTCTCTCTAAAGAGTGTTGAGTGAATGCATGCTTTCTCCTCCATATGGCCATGCAAACATTTCAGCATAATAAATCTTTCTTTTCTCTTATCGCGTTCTCTTCATTGTTAATCCACTATTCTGTTATGCCTCTTTTTAACTCCAATCTTCTTTCCCTCATCTCTCTTTCATTTTACACCATTCGGTACCTTTTTGCCCTAATATTATCCCTGCCTCTCCCTCCCTTTTTCTTCTTTCATCTCTTCTCCCCATCATAATTTGTCTTCCTATCCCATCCTCCTTCCTCTCTCACCACCAGTATTATTGCTGCAAGAAGGAAGAGTCCGAGTCGGAGGAGGAGGAGCCAGATTTTGCGGTTACGTCCCGCCTTCCACCTGTCCACTCCAATCACAACATTGTGGCGGCGACAGCTGCCGCCTCCTCCATCCCAAATGGCCCCGCCCTTTTCCCCACCCCTCCACTGGCCAGGAAACTAACGCGCTCACAGACCTTCTGTCCATCCTGTACACACTATGAGCTGCCTTTCTACCTCCAGCCCCCCCCTCAGCCGCAAATCCATCATCAACCAGATGGGTTGAGGAACGGAGGTGACCGGATCATCTACCGAAGCGTCCAACAGCAGGATCTGGACCTGCCAGTGCCTGTTAACATTACAAACTACCGTAAACCAAACCTTGCCCGATCAGTCACCATGAGGGACATGTTCACACGCAGCTGTAGCATCAGCACTGATGTTTAGCTGGGCGCGGTTGGAACTCTGTGTAAGTTTGTGCTTAAATGAATTGGGATGGCCTAGGCCGGACTGGGCTTGAGTCAGACTGTGTTTTTGTCATCTTGACCAGTTTAGTCAAGTCTAGTATGGTATGATCTAGTCTAGTCTTGTTCTACTAATCACCTCTTGCAGAATGGAGGACTCAGATGGCTCTCAGGACAGGATTTTTAAAGGTACTATGCTCAGGTCCAGGACTTTACACTTGGGCCAACATAGAGTTTAAAGTATTTAAAAAAAATAAAATAAAGTTAAATTATCAATAACATGAACTTCTTTTCGTTTTGTTTTGAATAGCTCTTTTTTAACAATAACAATGGAATTTGTTTCACAATTTGATAGAATTTGTTTGGCCCTACTTCCTCTGGACTCTTCTACCAGTGGCCTGAAAAATACACAGATTCCCACCATGTCAAAATGACATAACCGGCAGGGATTTTCTCTCTGCCATAGCTGCTACTGTACAAACAAAATATGATTAGGAGAAGTCCAGTGATTCCCTCTCCTATGATGGGATGATCTGTCTGTTCCTCCATCCACAGATTATAGAGATTATAAAATATCACTCACCACCAGTGGAGGGAGGGGGATGTCATGTTTTAGCTGCCACCCACTGGCAGTTTAGATAGACTTAACTTAGGCCATAATATTTGGCATAAAAGACATAAAGGGCTCACAGAAGATGAAAATCCCTGCTTGTTTTCCACATCCTTTCATAGAGGTCTCCAGTTTGATGGGAGGCTGGTTTCTCTGAGCATCTGCTGACAACACAAAGTGTACAGTATATACTACACTTCAGCAGAGGCAGACCTCTGAGTTCTTGCAAGCAGGGTGGATTAGGTGCCAAAGGGAGATGGGATCTTGCATTTGTCTGCATTTGTGAGACTGTGCTTGCATGCATGTGTGCGTGTGTGTATAACTCGATCAGTTGTTGCACCAGGATTCTAATTCCATGCAGTCTGTCACCCCTATGTATACCAAACCTAGAGGTGGGTTGCAATAACATTTTAAACTTGTAAAGGGTGAAGGGATTGTATTAGTTTGCCACTTTACCATTAAATTCATGCTAATGCGAGAATGACCCAACCAGATGACGTGACAAAATCTATTTTGTAAATGTTTCTTTTACTGATCAATACTATAACACACTCAAGTTGTAGGTGGCAGTCAGAGGAGTAAAACGTTTTTACAGCAACACTTAACTTTAGAGTGTGATGTTCATTTTAGTTATTCACTGAAGTTTAATTTTGTGGACTCCTCAGTGCATTCCTTTTGTCATCTCTGATTTGTTTTATGGAATTATGGGCTAAAGATGAATTCACCTTTAAAGGCACATCTATAAATATTTAACAGGCCATAGCGTACACTCCAGTGTCTCTCTTCTCTCGACTGGATGGACTGAGGAATATTTGCTCTTCCTCTGAGGTACTCAGAGAGTTCCTTCCTGGGATTGTTTTTATTTTCTGCGCTTGGCTGGCCGGCCTGGCTGGAGGGCTGATTTTCTGAGCGGAGGAACAGTGGCTGAGTTTTATGGACACAGGACACACGTTAAATGAATGAAATGATTTACTGCTTGATTTCAAGAAGAACTGCTTGTGGTTGTCTGAGGGGCTTGAAGCTGATTGGATTGTCCTTCTTGGACCTCCCCCCCTCTTAAAATGGATGGTAAATGCTGTTGTACCCGTCTCTCTCTCTCTCTTTCTCTCTCTCTCTCTCTCTCTCTGTCTCTCTCTCTCGCTTTCTGTCTCTGTTGATTTTATCAGCAGTCATGCTCATTTATATTCCCAAAGGGTGAAACAGTGAGTGATTTTGTTTTGAGTTTTTCCTCTTGTGACGTGCTTTCCTGCAAATACACTACTACGACACACACACACACACACACACACACACACACACACACACACACACACACACACACACACACACACACACACACACACAGTTCTCAATGCTATGCTTTCCTTACTTTTTAAACAGATGTGACAGTTGCATAGGAAACTTTGTGCCATATAGAATTATGAGAGCAATTTATTATTATTATTATTATTATTATTATTATTATATTATTATTATTACAAGTGTATATTCAAATGCAATGTTGCTTTTCCCTACAGTATTTGAATTACTTGCTTTATTTTATGATCCAGCTGGGTTTTTTAGACACAGTACAGTACAGCAGAAATGTTTCTGTCCTTGTTTCTAATATATAACTAACAGACACATTGTTGCTAATAAAATTGTGTGAAAATCCTTCAGATCTGTTTTGTTGTTGTTATTTTCACCAATTTATATTTCTTGTGGCTCAAATTTATATTCAAATGTTTGTAAATGACAAGCCTGGGGAGTTCAAATTCAAGTAATTTACACATTTAATTCAAGTAATTTACACATTTACAACTATGTTTGCATTGTGTACTTTTATGTGAAGTGCCTATTGATATAAAGGTTTATGAATGGACATTTATGAGAATGTGCATTGCCTGGGCATGGCTCCAGTGGATTCATCCTGGATTATCTTATTTAGTGAACTGTTAAACGCAGGGTAAATATCAGCTAGCTAGCTGCAATATACAGTGCCTTGCGAAAGTATTCGGCCCCCTTGAACTTTTCGACCTTTTGCCACATTTCAGGCTTCAAACATAAAGATATAAAACTGTAATTTTTTGTGAAGAATCAACAACAAGTGGGACACAATCATGAAGTGGAACGAAATTTATTGGATATTTCAAACCTTTTTAACAAATCAAAAAACTGAAAAATTGGGTGTGCAAAATTATTCAGCCCCCTTAAGTTAATACTTTGCAGCGCCACCTTTTGCGCGCGATTACAGCTGTAAGTCGCTTGGGGTATGTCTCTATCAGTTTTGCACATCGAGAGACTGACATTTTTGCCCATTCCTCCTTGCAAAACAGCTCAAGCTCAGTGAGGTTGGATGGAGAGCGTTTGTGAACAGCAGTTTTCAGTTCTTTCCACAGATTCTCGATTGGATTCAGGTCTGGACTTTGACTTGGCCATTCTAACACCTGGATATGTTTATTTGTGAACCATTCCATTGTAGATTTTGCTTTAGGTTTTGGATCATTGTCTTGTTGGAAGACAAATCTCCGTCCCAGTCTCAGGTCTTTTGCAGACTCCATCAGGTTTTCTTCCAGAATGGTCCTGTATTTGGCTCCATCCATCTTCCCATCAATTTTAACCATCTTCCCTGTCCCTGCTGAAGAAAAGCAGGCCCAAACCGTGATGCTGCCACCACCATGTTTGACAGTGGGGATGGTGTGTTCAGGGTGATGAGCTGTGTTGCTTTTACGCCAAACATAACATTTTGCATTGTTGCCAAAAAGTTCGATTTTGGTTTCATCTGACCAGAGCACCTTCTTCCACGTGTTTGGTGTGTCTCCCAGGTGGCTTGTGGCAAACTTTGAACAACACTTTTTATGGATATCTTTAAGAAATGGCTTTCTTCTTGCCACTCTTCCATAAAGGCCAGATTTGTGCAGTATACGACTGATTGTTGTCCTATGGACAGAGTCTCCCGCCTCAGCTGTAGATCTCCGCAGTTCATCCAGAGTGATCATGGGCCTCTTGGCTGCATCTCTGATCAGTCTTCTCATTGTATGAGCTGAAAGTTTAGAGGGACGGCCGGGTCTTCGTAGATTTGCAGTGGTCTGATACTCCTTCCATTTCAATATTATCGCTTGCACAGTGCTCCTTGGGATGTTTAAAACTTGGGAAATCTTTTTGTATCCAAATCCGGCTTTAAACTTCTCCACAACAGTATCTCGGACCTGCCTGGTGTGTTCCTTGTTCTTCATGATGCTCTCTGCACTTTAAACGGACCTCTGAGACTATCACAGAGCAGGTGCATTTATACGGAGACTTGATTACACACAGCTGGATTCTATTTATCATCATTAGTCATTTAGGTCAACATTGGATCATTCAGAGATCCTCACTGAACTTCTGGAGAGAGTTTGCTGCACTGAAAGTAAAGGGGCTGAATAATTTTGCACGCCCAATTTTTCAGTTTTTTATTTCTTAAAAAAGTTTGAAATATCCAATAAATTTTGTTCCACTTCATTATTGTGTCCCACTTGTTGTTGATTCGTCACAAAAAATTACAGTTTTATATCTTTATGTTTGAAGCCTGAAATGTGGCAAAAGGTCGAAAAGTTCAAGGGGGCCGAATACTTTCGCAAGGCACTGTATGCTTTGAAAAATGACCCATTGTAGATAGAAAACAGTAATCTAATTCGGTTTTGCTTGGTGCATGTTTGTCTCTTTGTTGTTGATGAAGCTCATAAGCCAACACCTGTTCATCATCTTAACTCATAGAGGAAATGTACTGTTATGCTCAGCTGTAGCTAAACACAGGTGTAAATATGTCTCAGAGAGAAATCAGTGAACCTATTAATATGCTTCAGACATACTGTAGCCGATAAAACAGTGAAGCCTGCCAAACCTCTAACCAGAGCAACAGCGACAGTGCACACAGATCCAGTCAGCCCTGAGGCGACGAGGTGAGAGTCATGACAGCAAACATGTTTGAATAGAAAGGCTGAGAAACAAGAATGAGATGCTTACATTAAGTGCGATGATAAACCAACCTGACAGTCAGAGGCAAGGAGATAATGGCCACAAGGAAAAGTCATCCGGCTAGAAGACAAAAATGGGAAGCTTTATTCTGACAATAAACTGAGTGAGTCAGAGAGGCAAGCAGACTAATCATACAATAGAAAAACAACTGAGAACTATTTCAGAGAGAAAATAGAGGTAGTTATTAGAAGGATTAGTCAGAGCAAATGAATGAGGAATAGCACATACCACAGAATACACAGACAGATGGAGGCGTAGAGGAGCTCATATCAAACCGAGGCCTCCCTGGCAGAGATGTGAATAGCCATTTTGAGATGGTATTAATACAACAGCACTGCTTCAGACATGAAAAACCTTTCAGATTGTGATGGATTCTCTTTGATGAGGCTATATTCAAACTCTCATTTATTTCTACATGACACTGTAACAGGGAATTACTGTCACTAGAATTCCACAGGCAAGGAAAAATGGATGGAAATGTATTTATTTATTCCGTTTACAGTCATCATAATTTACATGCGAAGATACTAGGACTACTTGTCTGGTAGCATTGCATCTCCGTTTGAGGTATAGATCATGTTTAACATTCTTTGCTCAGAGACAACTGCCAGCCTGTCAAAGTAAAGGTATCTGTAACATTCAGTTAAAAACCTGATGAGGGATTCAATACTGTTTTGATTGAGATGTTGTTGTGAAAAGGAGCTTGGAGGTTTGTGGCGGCATCCTTCCATCACGGTTGACATTGTCGAGCTCAGCAAGAGTCTGCCTCCTAACTAAAACAGCAGCAACGATCCATCCTTTCTATTCACCAATGCTCTGGATGCTAGTCTGAAAAGCTAAATATAAACGCCAATCTTTCCTTCTAAGCTTTACTCCAGCAAAACCTTTTCACTGACATTTTTTTTTATTTGTATTGGTAATGGTGGGGTATAAATTTGTGTGTAGGTTTTTGGGAAATGTGTTTGTTTTGTATCCATTTCTGTATTTGTTTGCAAAAAAGTTTGTACTGTAGCCTATAGTGTGAATAAGCGCTTGTACAGGCTTTGTGAATTATTTAGAGGCATAATCGCCTCCACTGTAAGCAGAGCTCGTAGCGCGGCCTTTAGAGGTGTATCGATGTTTCATGACATGCTTTGAATCATGCCCCTCATCTACCCCTTATCCTGCAGCAGTGTGCTCACTCTCTTTCACCCTGTCTGTCTACTGCATCTCTTGTGCACTCTTTCTTCTTCTTCTTCTTGTTCCTCTGCTATCTTTCCCTTACTCCTTACTAATTTTTTTTTTTTTTTTTTTTTTTTTTTGTTGTGTAGTGTGTGTGTGTGTGTGTGTGTGTGTGTGTGTGTGTGTGTGCATGCGTACGTGCGTGCGTGTGTGTGTGTCTATTTTATGGTCCCTGGTGATATTGTAATTCCCCAGCAGTGGAATTTAGATGCAGAACAGAGGAGGAGCGTGGTAAATACATCATATATTTTTATAATGATGCTGTCCTATTACAGAACATTCCTTGCCAATACTTTAGCCCTTTATCTTGGCATTCCCGAGACCCCTCACCACCAATATGGACATTACCCAAACACAGGCAGTCCAAGCTTTGAGAGGTTGGTAGCACATTAGGAAAGAGCACTTTCCTCAGACTATAAACCAAACTACAACCAACATCACAAATAGACATTTGCTGACATTAACAACAACAGCAGATGTTATATTTGCTGAGACAAAAACGTCCCTGTCATCGCTGCACCCACAAATAAAACATATGACTTTGTGTCCTTAATTAACAAAACTCAGGGATGTATAGCAGCCGTTCAGAAAATGTGATAGCGTAACAGACACTTATTGCTGTGTCAGAGATGTAGCGAAATAGCCATCCTCCACAGTGTGTGTGAGACACTCTCTGTGTCTCACACACACACACACACACACATACACACACACGCATGACTATGTGCAGGAGCCATTACCACCCAGTGTGTGTAATCTTGTGATTTCTAAAAGGAGAAAAGGCCATGCCTCCTGTCTGAATTTTTCATTCCAGACCCTCTCTGTCTTTCTATAACATCAGATAAATAAGCAATGAATCCTGAGGACACAACGCAGAAGGGATTCAACTTTATGTCCTCCACACCCCCAACACCAACCCCCCTGGATACACATTTTATCTGCCTTCCTGTCTCTCTCTCTTCTTGTCTCTATGAACCCCCAGCCCCCCCCTTTCTCTCTCTCTCTCTCTCTCTCTCTCTCTCTCTCTCTCTCTCTCTCTCTCTCTCTCTCTCTCTCTGTGTTTTAAGAGCTAAATATTTTGCTGTGTTCCTCTTTCTTTGTTACTTGCCCAGTGAACTGTACTGAACCTTTTATCCACCACCACCACGATTTACATTTAGAGAGGAACCTTGGTTGGAGAGCAGTTCAGAGCAGCCTTAGTTAAAGTTAGCAAATGAATATCGCTAACCCACAACATCGCTCTCAGACTATATGCAATATTTTTTCTCAGTCAACAAGTGAGTGGGTTCTTTCAGACAGAGAGATAAGGGATAATCTGTATGCTATATGTTTTATCAACAGAAATGTGATAAAGGCAGAAATAAAAGTCAACTTAAATTGTAGGCTACTTTGTCGCCATCTGGTGGTCCAACAATGATATTGGCTTTGTTGACACCTTTACAGTCTTGTTGAAGTAGGCCTAAACATAGGCCTACCGCATGTTGTGATGATTTAACTGGAACCATTTACCCTTGTTTAAAGTTTGTATCATTTATCTTGACAATAATTTTTGAATGATTCGCCATGCTCAAGAATAACTAAATAGTGTAATATACAAAGGTAGCCTACTGTATGTGAATGTTTACGAAAACGGCATGTAGCCTAGGCTACTTACCATACTGTATAGCTTGATTTAAATTAATTATAGCTGTATTTGTTGATTAACGTTAGTCGTCTTTTACGTAGAAGACCCAAAGCAAATGGATTGCTAACACTAACTAATATTTTAGACTGAGTATCATAAATAAAACCAAAATACAATTTAAGGTTGGTTCTGGTAACAGTGTTTAAAACTGAGAACGAACTAGCGTTTATATGCAAATACTAGTCCAAAACTTTTTTTTTTAAGATTATTTTTTGGGTTTTTTAGGCCTTCAGGACAGCTGAAGACATGAAAGGGAGAGAGAGAGAGAGAGAGAGAGAGAGAGAGAGAGAGAGAGAGAGAGAGAGAGAGAGAGAGAGAGAGAGAGAGAGCAAAGGTGACATGCAGCAAAGGTGTCTGTGTCGAGGAGTAAACCTCTAGTCTGTACCTAACCATGGATGTATTAAGAGGCTGGTGAGCTAGTAGGCTACCCAGTCGCCCATACTAGCCCAAAATTATCCCATGCGAAGAGTGACAGGTGACAACTGTCCGTCTATGGCGACAACCATATGTCAATGTGACAACCCAACCTATGGTGACAACCGCCATTTGCTCACGGGTGTTACCAGGGTAACCAAATATATACAAGTCCCGCCTCTCGGTTTCAAGAACCAATCCGGTTTTAGCATGAATCTGTTCATCATCGGCCGCGAATTGCGAACTTCCTTTTTGTTGATATGCTGATCCTACTGCATTAAATCAACCATAACACGCATATGTTCATAACATTAAGGCAGTATGAACACAGAGCAGGCTGCTGAAACCCACTGTAGTGCAAATCAGTGTCCAGTTTCGACACCGGAGGGGGGCGACTTGAAGGAAGGAGCACTGAAAAGGTAACTTGTTAACAGTTAGCCCTAACGCTAGCTAATGTTAACATTTAACAGTTAGCTGGTAGCTATATCGTCTGCTAACGTCGGATAGCATTATTGTCAGGCATTGCTGATTTGTTGTGAGCACTTTAAATCTTACAGGGGCTAGAATTCAATTAACTTAATACATATGATGTGTTTGTTGCATATGTTTGTGCGTGATAAATCGCTCAGTGTTGTGGGAGGTTTTTCTCATCAAGTGATACGCATCCTTTTTTTAACAATAGTTTTTCTCGTCTCTCCCTAGAACTCCATTCTCAAAGTTTAAGAGGGTACACTCCAACTTCAAATCACCTGTAAGTAAACCCCCTCTCTGTCTGACACACACACACACACACACACACACACACACACACACAAAAAAACAAACACACACACACACAAATCTTCTATGTAGTGCCACATGTACATTCAGTATCTTGGTTCTCTGTATGCGCCCGACAGCTTCAAGTAACTGACAGTGCTAAAGTTAGCCCTGCAGAGGAGGTAGCAGAGCTGAAGAGGAGAGGAGAGCAGCTGGATACAGAGATAGCACAGCTGGAGGCTGAGTAAGTACAGCTGTGTGTATTTGTCTTCCTGTGTTTCTGTCTTTGAGGTCCAACTTCAATGGTATGGGTTGAGGTTAAGCATGTAGTGCTAATGATTCATTAAAAAAAAAGATTGTTTTGGTACATGTGGACGTGGCCTCAGTTTAGTCTTAGGGGGCAAGGAATCAATAGTGTTGAACCGCACTAATAATACTATGATATACCCATGATGCATATGTGTTTCCATGTGTGCTGTTTCCATAGTTTTGTTAATCTGATTTGCTTTTTTTATTATATATTTTGTGTGTCCCTGTGTATGAGGATTTGCACATATCTGCTATTGTGTTAGATCAGTTGTGTGTGTGTGTGTGTGTGTGTGTGTGTGTGTGTGTGTGTGTGTGTGTGTGTGTGTGTGTGTGTGTGTGTGTGTGTGTGTGTGTGTGTGTGTGTTTCTCCAGGGGATGCAGAGTAGAGGAGCTGGAGCATCATATTGATATGCTGCATGAATACAATGACATTAAAGACATTGGACAGTCACTTCTGGGCCGTATTGGTAAGAGAAATGCTCTCATTTGAATCCACATTAGTAGCATTTAAAGATGCATAATAGCAGAATTTACAAGACCAAGATCCAATTTATGTTTATAATTGAATATTGTGGATTACACTTTCAGATAAATGTATGCACAGTTGAATGTTAAGGTCTATATAATTTAAATTTAAACTGAACTGACCAGCAGTAAAATAAGTCACAAATTTAGAAATAGATTCTGGACAGTAATTCTAAATAATGCACTCATATGGAGTGTTTTGTAATACACTTTTGTGCTTATCCTTTATGGTTTGATTTATTCAACCCCACTGTGGGCTTTCTTTACTTTAGTTCTTTTGATCAAATCAGCACAATGCCATCCTAATTCTGGTGCACAGTCACAATGAGACTGTAGGAAAGGGTCTTTCTTTCAAGTGAACTGAGGTGTGGAAAATGTCTAGTATGACAGCAATATGAACCACCTACAGTATACATATAATGCCCAACTTGTCTGCTGATTGTAGCAGCCATTTATAGGATGAATCTTCTCCTCCCTCTCATAGTAGTGGCCTTCTTTTGTATCCATGACAGATGAAGTCCAGTTGCAATTATGACTTGTGAGTCATTTTCAACTATTTCTTTGCGGGCTCTCAAAAGAGTGTTGCGAAATGACCGCTAATCAAAACTGTCAGTTGAATGAGTTGTTTTTCTCATGTTTACACTTCTTGGCTCATTTATGATAAGGCAGTGTGAATCCCAAACAGACTAGATGAGACATACTATATGTCTTTTTCTGGTTTGATTTTTGACCAAAGAAAACAAACACCAATAAAATATAGCTTTAGAATGATGTCTGTAAAAATATAAACTAAACATTTTTAGATTGGTTGGGATTTAAGTTGTTGTACAACCAGCCACCAGAGGGCAGCAGAGCAGTGTCTCTGTTTCCCCCTGAGGCCTGAATCAAAAGTCTGGACTTCAAACAGTATTTACTATACTATAAAACCTTCATTCCATTAGATTGACACTTTACCAAAAGATGGCATTGGTTCAAGTGCCTCTTAATTTAGCTAGCTTGGTTATACTTGGGTTACCATCTCATCCAGCTTAAATTTATAATTTAAATACATTTTGTTTAAATACCAATACCTTTGGTGCTACGTTTAATAATCACCTCATTCAAATCACTGATTGGATAGTAGCTGGTACAACATTTGTAGGCTGTAGACCCATCACTAGAGAGATCAGAAAGTTGTATTGACACTTCACCTTCTCCCTACAACTTTTGTCATAAATCTGTGACTGCATAATACTGTGTAAATATGTATGTCTGGGCACACACTAGTATAAGGAAATAGGCTACAAGTGTCTGTGAGTCTTCAAAATATATTTGTGTGCACGTGTTGCAACAGCATGAGGTTGAGAAAGTGTAGAGAAGTTCACACCTTTCACACTGTTAGCAAGTTTTTTGGTGAATCATAGCCAAGTCACATTATGGTCTGTGTGTCTGTGTGTGTGTGTGTGTGTGTGTGTCATAACAAACATGACTTTTTACCTACTTTTACATGCACATGCTTGTGTGCGTGGTGTCAAATAAAATCTGGATATCCCAATTTAGTCTACCGATCTTTGTGGAATATGTACAAAGGAATAACACAGATAGTTATACATTCCTCAAATGCTCTGTCACTTATTTTCCCACTTTTGTGTAGAAAAACTGGGCTATCTCTCATTTAAATTGATACTGTGAGTTAAAAGCTTGCTATCTCTTTAAATTATCTGCCAGTACTGTACAGTGGACAGTCAGGATGATAATGACCTCTTAGTGAATGGAGGTGGCGTTTCCCCTCTGACACAATGGCAGTCTTTCACACACACACACACACACACACACACACACACACACACACACACACACACACACACACACACACACACACACACACACACACACACACACACACACACACACACACACAATTACAATCTCTGTCTGTCACCCAGGCACATGCATACACTTTCACAAATACAAGCACATGCTATCATCCTCTTCCCCCCTTCCTGCTCTCTCTCTAGCTTTCTCTCAAACACACACACACTTTCAGAAAAAGTCTACACTTAAACACTGAGTTGCTGTTTTATGCTGTTATTCTGAGAGGGAGGAGATGGGTAGGCTGAAGAGTAAGAGAGGAGACACAAGGAGATGCCCTGCAGTACCCTCTAAAGACAACTGTCCCTTTGTCTCTTACCCTGTCCGTCTGTCTGTTAGCCATTAAGGTCATTGTTATATCTGCCAAGAAATGTCTTTTTGCCTATATAATCTTGAAAATTCTTAGTTTTTGCTAAACAGCTGTTCCTGATAGATTCTAATGTTTATAAATAATAACTGAATCAACATCATTGCAAAAAAAGTCCATGCATTAACTGACAATAAGATCCTACTAGTAGAGCACATTAGCATGCTGTAGCAACAAATGCTACAGCTTGTACTGTACTGTAAATAATAAAAAAACAGTACAATCCAATTGGTCAGCCCGGCACAAGTCAGCATAGCTTTGGTCTGTATAATGTAAAAGAGGCAGAGATCTAATTTGTGGTGCTTAAGCAGGGTTAATTATTTAGTTACAGTATGTGTGGAAATAAAACCTTTTAAAAGCAACTTTTAAATATTTTTGCAATTAAAATGACGATGGGCTAAGATAAGAGGTTTGTTTTATCTTTCAATAGCATTTTAAAGCTACTGATACAGTCTTTTCACAAAGTACAAGCCTTGTGTTGAAATTTAGTAATTTGTTTGGTACTGTGATGATCTCGGTCTGTTCGGTGTTTTGAGGATTGTTTGAAAAGTAGACTAGAGGGAGTTGACCCTGTAACCTGCTGAAGGGGCCTAACCCCTACTTTGCTATGTTTTGCAGCTGCTGTGAGGGGGACCACCACACGAGATCTCTACAGCCATTTTGGTCTGGAACTGGATGACTGAAAAAAATGTATGAAATTACAGTGGTGAGAATGGTTCTTCAGACCAAGGGGGGAGGGGCTTAAAGGGACCTTATGATAAGAGTTTGGATTTGGACTTAAGATGTGACTGGAGCAACTGTGTTGACCTCAACCGGCAGACAAAGGTCTGCCCATTTTCTTGGTGATTTTGTGTTCACCTCTTTACCGAGACCGATTTCAACAGTGGGAATGAGCAGGAGAATGACGCTGGTCCTGCAGGCAGACATTATATGTAAGAGGCCATCTACTCAAACTATTAATTTACTGGCGTTGTTTTGACATTTGAGCCTGTGTAAATAGAGTTTGGATGAGGGTATGCAGGATGGCTGCATGAATGTTAATTACTTTTCTGACTTTGGTTTGTTATTTACAAAATGGAGGGAATTCTGGAGTGTTAACTTGAAGTGTAAAATAAAATGTACTAGCTCCTAGTATAATATGCTTTGTAGGTTGACAGTAGCATGTAATAAATAGCACTCAGACCACCACAGACAGTATGTCCTTTGCATTATCCCTTTTGTGGAATGAAATACTTAGCTATGATCTATGTCAGAAGGTATTACAATACACGTACAATTTTTGATATTCATTCCTTCAACAATTTAAGCGAAAGATTTAAATGGATACATTTAGTTTATTTTGATAGACTCTACTCTTATAACACATTATGTGACACATTAGTTTGCCAACATCCCCCTTAAGGGTTAATCATCACACACTTTAAAAAAAAAAAAATTCTGGTCAAGGGGAAAAGGATATTAAGCAACTATCCCATTCATTTACAGTCTGTTTCCACTGTGCCGTCTAAAAGTTTAACTGAAAAGAGAGGGTATTTATAAAAACAAAAAACAATGCTGCTCTGCTTGCCTTAATGTTCAGTATATGTACTGAACAGAAAACACAGACTAGCAGCATAATAAACTGGGCGTGCCCTTATCTGTCTGAGAACCACTGATAATGTGTCTTCTCAGACTCCTAGCAGCAGACAGCCGTGTGTGTGTGTGTGTGTGTGTGTGTGTGTGTGTGTGTGTGTGTGTGTGTGTGTGTGTGTGTGTGTGTGTGTGTGTGTGTGTGTGTGTGTGTGTGTGTGTGTGTGCGCGCGCGCGTGCGTGCGTTTCCTCACGTAACATTGTCAGAGCGAATGGTGAAAGTGTATGCACTTTAATCTCATTTGTAGGTCAAAGCTCATCACTATTTTCTTATCCTAATCTTTGAATTGCATATCATTCATTTACATTTCACATATACTGGGATCAGTGTTAAACAGCTTGTTCGCATCAGTTGACCCCAAAGATAAATGCTGATTGTCAAACTGACTTTTATCTGATGAGTCTTTGGTATTGTTGCAGATACTGTCAACTATTTGAAAATGGGTGACGTAACATATTTTGCAAGAGTTGAGAATAATAAATGTGTCCCCATTAATTTGGGCTCTGGGGTAGTAACCTCTGTTAACCTGCAGCAGTGAACTACAGCACTTTGTAGTGTCTATTGCAATCATCCCTGATAATGCAATGCGTTTCATGACATGTCACATTACTGTAATGAACACTGTAAAATGTCAGCCTCCTTGTGTCATTCAGAAGTAGGCATACATCATTCTATTGTCATTGTGAACTATATTTGCCATAATCAGCAGGACAGAAAATTGTCAATCATGTGGCAAAAATGACCAAATGTTTTACAGCTACTGACGGTTAGCATGTTAACATATTTATGTTGGTTACATGTAAGCTACCTCTACTGTATTTCCTGCAGGTTTTCAATTAAACCGATATGCTATGGCTTTTCAATCCAAGCAATCAGCTGATGTAGCGTTTGGTTGCAGTAAAAAAAAAAAATGCAGGCTGGTGGGTTTCATTGTAGATCTATTGGCCCACCGTGGTGGTACATAAAGTCCCGGCTGTGGTTTGACACCCTGTCCTTCCTCCATACGCTACTTCACTGGTCCCTTCAGTTGACAGATGCGTATTTAAAGCACATTTTACACCACACGGTTCCGCATCAGAGTCTTGTCATTAATGTGTGGAAACCGCTATAAGTGCTGGCCTCGCTTTTTGTCGGCGAACAGGCAGGCAGGGCCGCGCCGCATTTCCTCTTCACTAGTGCCGCAAACCCCGCCCCTGCCGGATGGGATGTGTAAAGAACCGCCATTCTCGATTGGCCCAGGCACCTGTCCGTCAACGCTTATTCCTGATACACTGATGGGACGCTGACGGCGGTGGGCGGGCGCAGATAAGAAAATTATAAGGTCATTTGAATTACGCCTGCTAGCGAGCTTATCGGCTACAATGAACCCATAAATGATATCAATGATTGTGACAATGAACGGATGATGATCACGGGGTCAACGTCGACGCGCACAGTCAGGCGAATTTGACTCCACCAGAGGAGAAGCAGCAGCTCTTTGTGGCGTTACAACAAGAGGGGATCCCGGTGCGTGTGTCTGTGTCTCTGTGTGCGTTTCTGTGAGCCTCTGTCAAGCCAAGCGAGCGGCGGAGAGGGCGACCAGGCTAGCCTGTAAGCCGATCAAAGCGGAATCGCGCACAACGAGTTTCACTTCTGGGATTTCTGCGCACCTACATGCTGTGACGGTGTGAACGAGGTGCAAGGTATGTACGCAAAAAAAAAAAAAACTGATCACCCCGACACAGCCCTATCTGACTGTGCGCCCCCGCGGTGTTCAACTTCACGGATGGCTCTGGTTATTATTTGCTAGGAGAAAGGGAAGGATTTTGGCTATCACTCTATTGTCCTCTGTCAACCTTGTCTGCGAGCGACCCGCTGACGGGACTCAGGTGTCTCTCGACACTTTAATTACAGGCAGCTCTCGGTCCATGAAAGGTAATTTATGTGAACGTGGACTGCATATTCAGCATGCCTCTTCTTCATAAAAGAGGCTGCTTTCATACTGTCCATCCGCTTCCTTGCTAAGCCGATGCGCGCAATACGCTGCGCATCCTGCATCCTAGGCGCGCTTGTTACCATGATAACCTACATCATGTTAGTCCGATCATATATACAGATGCATATTGTCCAACCGGGTAACGATTGAAGGCCCTGGCTTAAAGCGCACATGGCATGATTAGTGAGGCGTAGTCTAACCAACGGTGGGTTGAGCCTCGCAATCATTTCCCCATCCACTACCGCAATATGATGCTACGCGCTATTTAGATTTCCGGGTGCAACGGATGATGACGCTTTTTTTCTTACTGTGAAGTGGCGGTCTATGTTTTGAATAACAGCAGACTTATTGGATTGCTATAGCCATCATCATCGTTACAGCCACATGCAGGGAGAGAATGCAATACATATCCAGTCAGCATCTTGGCTCCTGAAAAAGCTATACTGCCATCATGCAGTGTTTTTCTACATAGGTTAATGAATAGATAATAAGCAGTCATGTAAACCTATCGTTTACTGCTTTAGGATCATCTTCCAAACTATCAAGTGGCACTGAACACCAATGTCAACACATGCTGTCCTCTGCTGCTCTCAGCTGTCACTATAGACAATTTGCTTTGCATTATTTCCCTTTCTGACTCAAGGTCTCTGTAGCCTTGAGTTTTATTGAACTGCAAGAGAAAAGAAAACTCAAGGATTTTCTCGGTTTTATTCTGCTGCCCATGTGAGACAATATAGTGCACTAAAAAATGTTTGTGTATTTCTGTTTACATGTTTATGACCACTTACAGATTTCATAAGATGAAAACATACATTTCTGGTTACGTATAGCAGCCTCTTCCTCATTTATTGTAAGTGTACCACAGTTGATTAAAATGGGCACAGGATGTTTAAAGAAAATCATTCTAGATTACATTCTAAAGTGGTTGGCTTGAATACCATCATGAAGAGTGTGTGTGTGTGTGTGTGTGTGTGTGTGTGTGTGTGTGTGTGTGTGTGTGTGTGTGTGTGTGTGTGTGTGTGTGTGTGTGTGTGTGTGTATTCTTTTAGGATGATGCGTCTAGGGTGTTCCACAGCCCTGCTGTTTGTGTTGAGGCTGCTAGTGGGCTTGCCTTGGTTCCAGGTTCTCCCGGCCATCCTGATCTTCTACCTGGGAAGTGGAGGATGGAGCTTCCTGCAGATCTTTGCCAAAACAATTGGCAGAGACTTACAGTAAGCATGAGGATTTTGTTTATGTGTTGACTTGCTCACAGTGTTAATTAAACCTAAAAAAGTCATGGAATTTGCAAGTTTAATGCCTTTTCAAGCTTGGACAAATAATTGCTGTTGTTATTTTTCCCCATTTGCTATTTTTTTTTAACCAGATACTGTAGGTCTTTTCTTACTGTCTGACTGCTGTCAAAGGGAGCCACATCCCAAATATAATGCTCTCTGTGAGAATTTTGACAGTGACAAATGATCTGTTGTTTTGGTTCTACACTCCAGAACATTGGACCTGAAGTGAAACAATGACTATGAGGGTACAGTTATGACCTTCAGCTTCAATTTGAGCATGTTAACATCCTTAAACAGTACTGGGTAAACAGTGTTAGAACTGAAGCCCTATCATTGTATCACTGCACTGTTAAAAAAGAATTGGGGAAATCATAGCTCTTTTTATATATACAATTGGTTATTATTCCTACAGTGTTCATTCAATATGGATGGGAGAGCAGCTAAACTATCAAGTTTAATGCACTAGATACACAGCTAAATCAATAGTAAATGTGTCACCATCCTAACATTTGCAGGCATCCCAACAATAAAAGTTCCTGAAGAGAATTAGTAAGCCAAAAATTACCTTGCACATACACTAATACAACTGTACAACACACTGTAGTTTTTGCACCTGCTTAAGATTCACACAGACTGCAATAAGAATAAATAAACTTAAACATTTGAATACCATTTTGCTTTAGAAGGACATCCTGCAGTTTATTGCATTTAAATTAGATTTTTGGACATATGATTTTGCTTGTTACTGTGATATGTTTTTTTTTTTCTTTCAAGGGAGAAACATTTGAAAGTATTTGTTCTCACATATTTAGCTTTGCAAAACAATGTAGCTGAAATCTTTGAAAGCAGCTTTGAAAAACTCCTGAGGCTCTTCCTCCGCAGGCCTGGTTTTACAGCGAGTGTTAGCAACACGTTCCTGTTATTCATGTTTCAAAACTTGACAGGGCAGGTAGCCTGAAATATTTTCGACAAAGCACAATAGAGAGGATCAGGGAGTAGCAGATCTTTTAACTGTCTCTTGCCTAAAGCCAATATTTACAGTTAGTTACCATGGTAATTGGTTTGTGATTAACTTCCTTCTTTTCCCTTAATAGCTCCAGTAATGGTAAAACAGGAAATTGTAAAAGCTTTTATGACCTCTCCATGACATATTAAGCCAATGTAACCAAACCAGTAGTAATGAGCGCTTTTCTGTGACCCATTGTTTACAAAAAAAAACGATCTCTACTCTCTTATTGGTTAGAGATAGAAATAACCGTTCACAAGTCTATATTTTAAAGAAATTTTGCTGAAACCAATTTTTCTTCTTCTTTAGACCTGATACTACCTCAGCTACCGAGTTGTGTGAACCTGCTCACATGCAAATAACCCATACTATAAATGCAGTTCTGATAACGTTGTAATTATATGCTGATAATGTCTTAAGCCCCAAGGTTAAAAATGCAATATATCTGACCCTGTCAAAGCATGCCCTCCCACAGTGACTCAGAAATGTCTATATTGTAATGTACTGTGACAAGGCTTAGGTAATTACACTTAACATTACATCAACTGTAACACCTGAACACTATATGTTGCAGTTATGTAAGAGTATATAATGGAAACTAGTTAGCAAGCGGGCACAGAAGTTGAAACTGGTTGCTAAAAGTAATAAATAAATGGTAGAAATATATAGCTAAAAGTAATGACTAATTATTCAAATGATTAACTAAGGGCGAGAGAGGATACGAGAGGACGAAGAAGCCCGTCTACAAACCAATCAGTTATAAGTATCTGGAGACGCAGCTCACGTATGTGATGACGGCAGGACGTAGTTTTGTCACGTATAGATCTTTAGTGCCCTTGCATAACTGCAGTGTGAAACCAAAACTTACTGGATCAAATGTATACAATATAACAAAAGCATGAACCTTGGTCCGGCCCTTGGTTCGGACTTTCAGGTGTGAAAACGCCCTAAAAGTAATGGATGAGTGGTTGAAACATTCAGCTTCACTCCGAGTAGTAGTTTCACTATCCAATATCCATACTTGGACCAAACCGGTTGGGAACCACTGGTGTAGTGTTCATGCAGCTCCTCTGTTGCAACAGAATGAGCAAACTGCTTTTTTGCAGCCAAGTGTAGTAATGAAATAACTAAAACAGCAGTGCAACAATAGATTAGATTAGTTATCTGGACCATCATGAAGCCAATATCCAGTTTAATGATAAAACATATCACCACCACCACAATGTAGCTGTGAAGTAACTTGGCACAGTATATTTTTAGGATGTTTCTGTAGTTATACAGTGCCCACTATCTGTACCTTTGCACCATAAATATAAGGTATTGAGTGATGTCCTTTCACATAGGCAGACTTTGCCCCAGGGACCCACCCAGTCATCTGTCATAATGTATTCACAGTATACAACTATAAATGTAGATGAGCTTCGAAGTATTAGGCGATAAATATCAATGTACTATGAAATTAATAAATATCTAATTACTACGGGGCGACCTCTAGCTCACCCAGTAGAGTGTGCGCCCCATGTAGGCTGAGGCCTTGGCAGCGGCCTGGGTTCAAATCCGACCCGTGGCCCTTGGCTGCATGTCGTCCCTCCTCTCACTCCCCTTTTCTGTCTTCAAGCTATCCTGTCGATTAAAGGTCATTAAAAGCCCAAAAAATAATCTAAAAAAACAAACAAAACAAAAATCTAATTACTACTGCATAACAATACTAGTACTAATACTGCTAGAAGATCCTAAGTTTTTAGTTTGATTTCTCGCCATTCATGCATTCACTGTGCCCAGGAAGTGACTGTGCTGCAATTATGACAATGAACATTTAGTTAGCTTTATATTTTTTGTAAAAGTCATGTTGTTCCATGTTAAAAATTTGCAAATATTGTGTTTTGAAAATGCTACCAGACAAAAATATTTAACTCAAGAACTAGGAAGTCAATCTAAAAATGTGCATTCCTTGGAAAAAGGCTTGCAGTATTGAAGGTATATATGCAATTTGTAGTTAATGAGCCAAAACGTGCAAAACCAACGCATTTTTAGGTGAGCTGGATTGGCTTTTAAAGCAAAGGGCAAATTGCCTTTTGGAATTATACCAGGAAGTGTTCTTTTAACTGGCTGTTTTCTCTTTTTTTTATCATTTTCTCTCTTGCTCCTTCAGTGCGGCAGGAGTGCTATTGCGGGTGAAGATGAATGTCAGACGCCACCTCAGAGAAAAGAACACCATTCCCAAGATCTTTGCTGAAACAGTGCACCGCCACGGGGACAAAACGGCACTTATCTTCGAGGGGACTGGGGAGAGGTGGACCTTCCATCAGTTGGATGAGTACTCCAACAGAGTGGCCAACATGCTGCTGGAACGGGGTTTTAAGGTAGGGCCTACAAAACAAAATATCCTAGAAAGAATTAGGAGAAAAAAGACGCCTGTGGCAAATTTTACACATCTTGGTCCACAAAACCTTTTGCTATACTGAGTTCTCTTAATTGTTAAAACTCTCTAAGATGTTGTTTCCATACAGAAGGAGGCATGAACTCTTTATAGAAACTTACGTTAAATAAAAATAAACTTTAGTCAATCAGTTGATGACCTTTTGTTGTTTTCCTCTTCAGGATGGTGACGTGGTGGCCCTTTTCATGGAGAACAGGTCCCAGTACGTGGGCCTCTGGCTGGGCATGGCCAAGATCGGAGTAGAGGCCGCTCTAATCAACTTCAATTTGAGACTAGAGGCCTTGGTCCACTGTGTCACCATCTCCAATGCCAAGGCTGTGATGTTTGGCTCGGAGCTGAATGATGGTAAGAGCAGAGAGGATGGAGGAGGTGGATGTGTAGCGTTAGCGATTAGAGAAGCATCCTAAGGATGTGAGGCAGATTTAGTGTGTGTATAGTTGTCACATTGTCAAGTTCATAGCCAAAGGAGGGCTATACAATCTGTACAGCACTGCTTTCTGATGAGTGCTGCTGTTATGTTTCCGCTGTGATGAGAGAGATGAGTGGTGCAAGGAGAAAGCAACAGAGGTCATAAAAGATAGATGGCTTTCAGAGAAGGTGTCTCTTCAATATCAGTCAATGGAATGGCTGATGAATGGAAAGATGGGAAGAAGTAATGTAGAGGGAAGTGGAGAAATGTCTCCATCATCAATCTGTAGTGTTTAAAGGACTGAGTTGGTCAGAGAGAGCTGATAAATCATAAACTAAAACAGATCTGAGGTGTATACGGGAAAAAACTGAAACATGATGTAAAAGCAGCCATGTTGAGTCACATAAATTAGGAATATTGTTAATTAAATCTCTTGTTTTAATGGATAATGATTACAGCATTTAAATTAAATAAATATTACTGACCAACTTACTTCTGGTCTTGACCTTATATCTGTTAAACAAATTAGATTTAAATCAACTACTACTGAACTACTACACTATTTTTGAATGCCCAAAACTTGCATTGTATCAAAATAAATCCTCTCTCTGTGTCTGAGTTTCTTCAACTGACTGCTGCTCTCCCCTACTGCTGCTCCTCTTTTTGTTTTGTTGTGATGTTGAGAAGCAAGACACGGGAACTTTCTTTCTGGAGCATTTATTCAGAGACAAACGGAAACCTACACTGTACATTTACTAGCCTACAACTTAACAAATAAACTGCTAATGTATTCTCTGCTCTGATAGCCGACAGCTGTCTGCTCTGAGCGCATTCACCGTCACTCACTCTCTCACGTAGCCTACACACTAAGCACCGAGATATTCCTTAAAGGAGCTTCCCCAGTCTTGTAACACAAGGAGAGCCTGCCAGAGCTTCTTGTATTTGGTCCGAAAGTCCGAACCATCCAAAAAATTGCAGCAGCTCAGTAAAATTGTTAAATTAGGCATCTATTTCAATCTCTTCATGACCCTCTTTTGGGTAGGATTGGGCATCGAGAACTGATTCCTACTTGGAATCGTTCCAAAAATTACGATTCCATCGGAATCCTTTCTTTATTGGAATCGTTTGAGGATCAATGTTCCAAATTTAACTTGCGCAAGTTTTGAGTTTCCGTAGCGGCCAGGCGCTTGTTGTGTTGCAGTCATGGAGCACAGTATGCGGCACTCTAGTGTGGCTTTATTTTACGTTGAAAAAGCGGTTTGCAAACCACCATTGAATCAAAATAAAACGTTCCTCTTATTTGTGAAACGAGCATGTGACCCATTTCAACTCCACCCCTCAAAGAATCGGAATTGAGAATCGATAAGAACCGGAATCGAAAGGAAGATTCAGAATTGGAATCAGAATTGTTAAAATCCAAACCACACCCAACTGTACTTTTGGGTCCCTGGCCAATATGAAAAGGCCTTATCTCAACTGTTATAAAGGCTGAATGAGTTTTGAGCTGTTCATCCTGGGATTGAGCAGTGTTTGTGTTGGATCCTGGAGTTGTTAAGTGATATATGCATTTTTAAGTAATTGAAAAAGCAGCCTCTTTGCTACAGAGCAGGCCACTTTCAAGCCAGTAGCATTAGTACTGAGCCAGCATGACATAAGGCTTTTAAATTAAGATGCACTGTCTTTTTTTCAGGGGAAAGTATCAGAGCTGTTTCAATGTGTTTTCTCCCTTTTTCTGTTGCTCACAGTGACATATTTATACTTTCTTGCCCTTTTGTCAAACTGCACCTTTTTATATCAAGGTATCCCCCACCTGAAACCAAGTTAACCTGTTCCCCTTCCCTTCTTTTTTTCCTTGTCTGCTATTATACCATATTTCCTTCTTCTCTCTATCTGTAATAATGTTTAAATGTTGTGCCACATAAAGTCCACTTGTAATTTGGAATAGTGGATTGACATACTTTGTGTTTTTCTTACTCTTATAGCGGTGTCTGAGGTCCACAGTTTAATGGGAAAGGAGGTGCAGATGTTTTGCTCAGGAGACTGGGACCCCAAACGGGTTCCGCGGGGAACCGAAAGCCTAGAGCCCCTGCTGGATGCTGCCCCGTCTCACCTGCCAAGCCGGCCGCAACGCTGCTTCACAGGTGAGAACACCGTGAACTGATCCGGATCAGAGTTTCCCAACAATGTTGATAGATCCAAGAAGTCCATTTAACAAAAAGACATTTTACAGCTGCTTATTTTAAGTGATATTGTCCATGGTGTCATATATATTCAGCAACCAACAACGGATGTCCTGGTCATCAGGAATAAAACATTACTGTCAAAATTTTAGCACTAACTCTAACCAAAGCAACACAGCAATTTTAAAAAGTCATTTGTTTCCATTTTCTGATAGTATGACAGCACAATACTTTTACTTTTAGTAATACGTTTGGCGCCAAGCAGTGACCAGCAGTCAAATAAATCACATCATTTAATGAAACTGAAAAATGAAACTCCTACACTGAACGAAAATGTCAGGAAGTCGGTATATAAAAAAGTGTCAGTGTTCATTATTTTAAATATTGTTTCAATGCTATTTAATATATTTATGACTGCAAATAAATACAGGGACTGGACAGAAACGAAATGCATCATATGATGCTGATTGACCTAATGAGAGAAATGGTTATCAAACAAGAATCCTCCACTCTTTTTACTGTTATAGTTATTGGGATGATTCATCACCAAGTGTGTTACCAAGAGTTATATGGGTTACTTGTTTCTAAGGCAACCTGAATACAGTACATGGACTAAAGGGAGAACAAATTGAATCCACAATATTAATAATCAAGTCATGTCCATTTATTTATATAGCCCAACATCACATATTTGCCTCTCAGGACTTTCCGATCTGCACAACATACTTTGTATTTTTTTATTTTTTTATTAAATATCATTTAGCATTTCAAACTTTTCATACTATTACAGAGCTAATCAGTGAGCTCTTATTCAATGAGTCGAGTCCCACCTGCTCACTCACCTTTGCTCTTGAACACTATATGAAATACCTGACAGCCACACAGTCTGTTGCAGCAATAAAACCTGTGACCTTTGTCACAGGTTCTCCCTAAAACTTGCGCCCACACAGCTGATTTGCTTATGCCAAACAACTCTGTGAAAGGGTTTGAAGTTTGTACGTGAATTGAGGTAGCATATAGCCACCATAATCCAGTTCTTTAGCTGTTAATCCAAGCTCCAAAGTGTATATCGTCTGTTGAGCAGTGGTTGGAGTTTATTACAGATACAATCAGTTGTAAGCAGGAAAGCGAAATCCAAATACAAGTGGTTAATTGTGATGCCAGAGACCTCTCGACTGGATCTAGAGCCTATTTGTATATGTACATCTGAATGCAGGATTTTTTTATCTGAACAGGATTTCTCTGTGTAACCACTAGACCACTTTGCTTACACACTGCACTGTATCCCCTGAGAAAAAGGGACATAATGGTCTAATTTTTAACACTCTATGCAACTTAGTCAAAATGAGCTGAATTGGCCTGTAATTAAAGCCCAGCATTTATACTCCTGCGCTGCTAATCAGAAGTGAGCATTCAGCAAAATGTTTATTTAAAAATGAGTAACCTATCTAAACATGACAGAGCATTAATGTTTACGCTCTAAAGCGCATGCCAGAACCAGTCATAATGCATTTAAGATGTTGACATCACTCTCACCCTGCTGTCTGTTTTAGATCGCCTGTTTTACATCTACACGTCAGGAACCACTGGGATGCCTAAAGCTGCTATCGTTGTGCACAGCAGGTAGGAACGAGCCGTGCAGCTAACTAACAGACACACAGGGACTGCAGCTGCTCTGACCCATGCTTTCATGTGTAGTATAAATACTGTTCTAAAAGAATGGAGGAGAAATACTTCAAACTTGTTGCTTTTGTTTTGACTTTGTTTTACTTTCTTCTCTTGCCATTCTGCTTTTCAGGTACTACCGCATGGCAGCCTTGGTATATTATGGCTTTAGGATGACTTCAGATGATGTGTTGTATGATTGCCTTCCGCTCTACCACTCTGCAGGTAAAATCATAACTTGATTTGTGTGTGATTTTAAAGTTGATATTTAAAGTTACAACCTTTTTTAAGTCAGCAATTTTTTTTATTTTTATTTATAACATTCATCTTGGTGAAGTTACCTTAAAACAGCATCCGGCCTTAGATAGTGGATAACATTGGCAACAAAGAGTGTTGCTTATGTTTACCTGTGTTTTTGAATGGCAGACATTTAGTCTGTGTTTTTGACTTGTGCCTATAGAAAAATAGCGTACAAATTGTTGCTTTGAATTCTATGTCCTTATATGTTCCCGTGTTGAGGACAACTCATATTTCTTTGTCTACAGGTAACATTGTGGGAGTGGGCCAGTGTATAATACATGGCATGACTGTAGTCATCAGAAAGAAGTTCTCTGCGTCACGTTTCTGGGACGACTGTGCCAAATACAACTGCACTGTAAGCATAATAAAGATTACAAGTCAATGCCACAGATTTGGTGGGCTGAGTAGCACACCACAATCTCAACCACTTGCTCAAAAGATGTCTTTCCTGTCACTTTCTTTAAAAATAATCTCAAGATTTAATTTTATTCCCCAGTTAATCTCTTTGAATCCCTTTTTGGTTATTGTAAGCTTGGTATTAAATCAGTAATTAGTTTGTTCTTATGTCTGTTCCTTCTCATCACTGAACTATTTTTCTCACTACCGTCCTGCTCCACTCTCCTCCAGATTGTGCAGTACATTGGTGAGATCTGCCGATACCTGCTGAACCAGCCGGTTCGGGACATGGAGAAACAACATCGGGTGCGCATGGCAATGGGCAATGGCCTGCGCCAGTCCATATGGGAGGAGTTCATGAAGCGCTTCAATATCCCACAGATTGCAGAGTTCTACGGAGCAACAGAGTGCAACTGCAGCCTCGGCAACTTTGATAACAAGGTGGGAATGTGCAACGAAGTGGTGATGATGTTCTGACCAAACAGGCTTTCAAGTTGTTTTTCTGCCTAGATGTTCTTTTGTCAGCCCAAGTGTTTTAATTGGCGTCCCTGTAGTGAAATACTCTCTTTAGAAATCCTAGACTACCACCACCCACTCAAGTTCTTTCACCTGAGAGTTTTACATTATGTTCAGTGGCTTTTCTTTTCTGAACTGCTCTAAAATCCTCTTCATGTTAAGCACTCTGTTATTCTAAAAATGTTTTCTCAGTTTTGATGGCTTCTTATCAACACAACACAACACACAGTGCTGCAGCTTTTTGGCTGTTTGGAACTGGTCTGCCTTGTTGATTTTTTGTTGTTGTTGTTGTTGCTTTCTTCTATGCTCTAGATTGGAGCGTGTGGCTTCAACAGTCGGATTCTACCCTTCATCTACCCCATCAGACTAGTGAGGGTGGATGAGGAGACCATGGAGCTCATCAGGGGACCTGATGGTGTCTGTATTCCCTGTAAACCTGGTAGGTTTACTGTGTACACATATTAAACATCAACTTTACACTTGGTAAGCTCAAATGTACATAGAGCTGGGCAAGTAGTCTGTACTTTTGGCAGAAGGGATTATTGTACACATTTTAAGTAAGTGTTGTAGACATACAGTCATGCACTGAAAGGCGCAGTCCTTTCTGTAACCCCTGATGGAGCTTAAACTATCCACTTTGTGTGTGAAAATGGAAAATGGTTTGATTTGCCATAATTGCCAGTTATACATCAATTCTCTCTTTCTTTCTTTCTTTCTTTCTTTCTTTCTTTCTTTCTTTCTTTTCTTTTCTCTCTCTAGGTGAGCCTGGGCAGCTAGTCGGCAGGATCATTCAGAATGACCCTCTTCGGAGGTTTGATGGTTATGTCAACCAATCCGCAACCAGCAAGAAGATTGCTCATAGTGTCTTCAAGAAGGGAGACACTGCCTATCTCTCTGGTTAGAGACACACACACACACACACACACACACACATATATTGAGTTATTCACTGTATTACATGCTGACTGACGAAGGTTACTTTCACACCTATAGCTTGGGAGACTAGGTGCAATTCAGGGGTTCTAGTTGCAACATTGTTGCATTTTTCATTTGGTTTTCGGTTAGCGTTCACACTGCACACTTGTCAAGTGCTCCAAACATTGTAAACAAATCTCATGTGATGGAAACGGTTGAGTAAAACTTTTGGATTTAAAAGTTATCCTCTGTTAAATCATATATATGTCCGTCAATTGTGTACAGGGTTGAATTCATTTAAATTGCAGGCTATTAAATGCATTGTTTTTCGGTTCACTTCCTATGTTTGGGTCGGATTGCGTTCTCATTTAAAGTGAACCGAACTCTAGTGCACTTGAAAGCGAACCAAGACCCCTGAGTCTGGTTGTTTTGGTCCTCACCAGAGTTCCCAACACCCCAAACTAACCGGACTGTCCAGGGTTCGGTTAAAACAGCTCGGGTGTGAAAGTACTTTTAATTATATGATTTTTCACCCCCTCCCCTTCCTTTCACCAGGTGATGTGTTGATCATGGATGATTGTGGCCACATGTTCTTCAAGGACCGCACAGGAGACACTTTCCGCTGGAAAGGAGAGAACGTCTCAACGACTGAGGTGGAGGGAACTCTCAGCAGGCTGCTAGACATGAAAGATGTAGTTGTCTATGGAGTGGAAGTACCAGGTAAAATCTGTCAACGTACAGGCTTGATTATTTGTTCTTATTTGGGGTTTTCCTCAATATGTGTCCAAAGAAGGTTTTGGTTTAGAGCTGTGCAAGAGTGGGCACAAACAGCATGTCTGCTCTCTGTGCATGTCTTCTTTAAAATAGGTCACTGCAGTGTGTATAGAGAGATGAATACTGAACAGATATTTAACAAGAACCATACTGTGTTAAATACTATAGTTATCACAGCTGCAGTATCTTGGCTTACTCTTGACTTATTGTGACATGAAATGAATTATACCATTTTGAAATGTCATTACATATTAAGCTGAGCTGTAGCTGAGATTCTGCAGAGGCAAATCACAGATGCCATTTACCAGTCACTGTGATTTAGTTAACTTTATTAATCCGCAAAACTAGTTTGGCATGCACAGTGACAAATTTAACATTTGAAAGACATACTGCCACAACAGTAATGGCAGTAACACACAAACTAACATTAGTGTAGCTCAGGAGACTGCCTAGACACTAAATAAAAAAACTATACTAATACAATCAATGATGTCCTGAGGCCTCTAGAAGGGTCTCTTTCAGTACCAGCAGTATTTAAGGGGGAGTGTACAAGTGAGATACTGTGTAAAGTCACAAGGTGGGTTCTACACAGCATCCATAGCCTCGATGCACAAACACAAGCATCTGTTTGACTTTAAACCCCAAATATGGAATGAATCCTCTGACATGCCCCTTTCTGTGTGTACAGGAGCAGAGGGAAAAGCTGGAATGGCAGCCATCGCTGATCCGTCTCACTCCACTGACCTGGAGAAGCTTGTGAAAGACATGGAGAAAGCTCTCCCGCCGTACGCCAGGCCTGTATTCCTCCGCTTCCTTCCGGAGGTCAACAAGACAGGTAAAATGCTCTTTTCGCTGCCGTTTGTGTTTAAAAAAATAAATAAAAATAAATAAAATCAATCAGAAATTAGATTTTCAGAAGCTTTTATTTCTGTGCAATTTGAAAAAAAATTACATTTAAAAAAATTACAAGGTTTTCTGAATTAGACCTCAAACCTTCACAGCTGGCGTCTAAAGTGCCCTAGTTTTATTTATTTTTCTAGTAATACTGTATATGAGACAATGATCTCAACCACTATTTGGGACTCTTAATCAAATTATTTAGAACTGTTCCAATGAGGAGTCAAAGTACAATGTCCATCCATCCATCCATCCATTTTCTGCCGCTTATCTGGGACTAAGCAAGGTAGTCCAGATGTCTCTCTCCCCAGCAACGTTTCTGGAGGCATTCCCCAAGCCAGATGAGATGTATAATCTCTGTGGCGTGTTTTGGGTCTATCCTGTGGTCTTGTACCAGTCAGAACACCTCCCTAGGAAGGCGCCCAGGAGTCATCCGGATCAGTATTATCAGGCCATGAGTCCAAAAGAAAATAAAAAATATTTGTTTTACAATCATATAATAATATAAATGATAAGATTTATTTATTTATTTTTAGAGAAAAGCAGCAAGTCCTCACAATTAATTCAATTTTATTTATAGTATCAAAACATAACATGAGTTATCTCGAGACACTTTACAGATAGAGTAGGTCTAGACCACACTCTATAAATTCCAAAACCCCAACAATTACAGTAATTCCCTCAAGAGCAAGCATTAGCAGTGGCTATTGCGACAGTGGCGAGGAAAAACTCCCTTTTTAGGAAGAAACCTCGGCAGACCCAGACTCTTGGTAGGCGGTGTCTGACGGGGCCGGTTGGGGGTGTGATGAACAGTGGCGATAATAGTCACATTAAAGATAGTGGAACAGTGACTTTGAAGGTCATCGTGGAAGTTCATGTCATAGCAGGGCACATTGTGTCATACTGAGTAGTGCAGTCTCTTATACCGGATCCTTACAATTAAGAAGCTGAAACCAGGAAATTGGCTTTTCTTTGCTTAGAAAATGATTTAAATGATTAATCGATTATCTACATAATACCTACATAATCTCTGTCTCTTTCTCAGGAACATTTAAGTTTCAGAAGACGGACTTGCGTCGGGACAGCTTTGACCCCAGTGCGGTGTCAGACAGACTGTACTTCATGGATTCCAGAAGAGGGTGTTATGTGCAGCTGGACGAGGACCTTTACCGTTCCATACTGTCTGGGAAACACAAATTGTGATTAGCAGGCTGACCACTACATCTACACATGTACACATAAATACACACATACAGATACAGAAAAGAAGACATTATTATGTGACCAGAATGCAGGGCCTTGTCTCCATATACAAAAATACATATAAAGTGATAGCCATACACACTCCTTATACCCACACTCAAACGGCAACATAGATTTACACACACACACACACACACACACACACATTGTATTCTCAAAACCACTTTGCTCTTTAAAATCCCTAAAAGCAGACTTATGCACGCCACACACACACACACACACACACACACACACACAGCACCACTCCATCCATCCATCCTTCACCGGCAACTCCTCTCGCTACCTCAGCAAATGCAGAGAGAGGCACAAAACTAGTAACCAGGTCTATTTGGTAACCTGAAACCACCCTTCATAGCCACAGTATCCCTGCCCACACAGGCCTCAAACAGCCACGCCTGTCCATCCTGGTCCATCAAACCACATGTTGCTGGGGGACACAACTGGAAGGGATGCGGAGTACAGGCGGCCTGGCATCCAGAATGCAAAAACTTAAAACTACAGATATCCACAGACTTAAAGGATGCTGAGAAGGAACATGGATTATTTAGTACAAAAAGTGTGTGAGGGACCTATGAGGACATAAACTGTCTCTCGGTTCGTTGTTTCGTCAGCGAGATTGTTTTGTAAAAGACTGGAGGCTCTACCGTCGACTTCACCTGCACAATTAGCCAGCAGTGACAAACCTGTGTGAAAACTACAGCTTTCCTCTGAGGTTAACTTTCCGTCACCTCTCTGGTCTCCTTGTCTTCATTTCCACCCTCACTCTACAGAGCTTGAGATGAAAATGACAAAAGTTTCTTTTCTTTTTTTTTTCTTTTTTCTTTTTTTTTTTTTAAAGGGAAAAAAATAAGGATCTTAGGGATTTTGGAAAGCCTTTGACATGTAACCAACGGTTACAGAAGTTAAATTGGACCAGTGGTTGAAGCTGAAAGATCTACTAAAGTGCAAAGGCCAGTATTTGCAGTGAAATAATCAGCCTCACCACATGAGAGCTGATACAAAACAAAGCTTTTTATTTAAATATGTCTGCATCACACCAAATATATTTAAGTTTTAGTCTTCGTTTACATATTTAAATGATATATATATATATATATATATATATATATATATATATATATATATATATATATATATATATATATATAAGTTTTAGTAATTTAAGTTAAGTTGTAAAATAATTCTTTTGTCATAGTGCAAATGTATCAGGTTGTTTTTGCTTTATCGAAATCTGTGCTTCATAAACTCTTGGAGTCCTCAAAAAGGAAGTTGCAGTATGCATTTTATATCAGCAGCTGGAACACAAAGTCAAGTGATCTGACTGATTCAACCCTGGGCTAAATACATGGGGCTATTTCCATAAACAGGACTTGTTCACATACTGAGCTGACTGAGCTGGGTATGTTTGTGTGGCTGTATTGTGCAGGTTTTGTCGTAAAAGGTAAACTATCGTATGGTGTGTGTGTGTGTGTATGTGTATGTGTGTGTATTCTTCTAAAACACATGAAGAGGACTTGACTGAAGATACCGAAGCACTAAATTGCCTGATCACCGAGGACTTGTATTTTCAACAACATGCTGGTGCTAAAGATGGATGTCCTGTCAAGTTCGAGAGAGCCGAAAGATCCAAAGATTCAAAAAGGGGTGGATAGGGTGAATCGAAATGCAAAGATGGAAGAAGAGAAAATGTGCTTTGTCATCGATGTTTTTCTGTTGTTGGCAGTAGCTGTCATCGGAGGTTGTAGTAGCATGAATGAGCATCATCAACCACACAAGCAGAGCACTGTGCCTTACTGTGAGTTCCCCTCCCAGATTCACAGGCCCTGGCCCACACATCGTATCTCATATGCTTCCCTATGTTGGACCTGTTCCATTTAGCTTCTATCTACCATAATCTTATTTGTCTGTCTTCAAATTCCCTGTCATAGTAGCCTTGCATAGCTGGCTTAAATCATGCCAGCTCATACTTTTATTCTGAAAATGATCTGCTAAGAATCCATGGCATTCCAGAGACTGGCACCTTCATCCTGCCAGGTGCTGGAAGAGGTTTTGTTGATGTCTCGATGGACAAGAGTCATAGCATTTTGTCTTGAACTCTATCCTCCTTACTTCCTTTTCTTTTGAGTCTCTTCCGGTCTTTACTTAGTCCAAACTGTAACCTTAATTTGTCTTCTAGATTTCCTATCTGTTATTTGTTTGTTTCTTGGTTTACCTTTATAGATATTGTTCGCCCAAGTTTCCATTTGCTCAGCACCTTTACTTTACGCCTTTTATCATCTGTCTGCTAACCACTGCAATCCTTTCCATTCATCCATCTCTTAACCTCTCTCCGCTTTCTTCTCTGTGGCGTTTCATCCTTTTAGGCTGGCAACTTTGTTTTATCCTTGCTGTCTTTGTCAGGTCTCTGTTCTCCACCATGTCTGCTCATGTTCACTTTTGCCGATGTTTGTGCGTAGTCTGCCATTACCCTGTGACATTTTGTCTTGCTTTTGCAACTGACCGCATCCCAAATCATCTACAGTACAGCCAGGCTTGCCATTGCCAACAGTTTGTGTAACTGGCTGCAGTGTAGAGGACTTATTAGTCTTCATGAGTTTTATGGCGGCAATGCTTGGGCTACTTTGTTCTCTGCAGACTGGTTCTTGATATGTTTAAACGGCTTTTCTTAGTTCGTACTTTGCACTGACTGACAAAGTTCACCTTGACGGCTGCAGTCTGCTGACAGTGATCGTCAACGTCGCTCTCACCTATCATTTCCCTGTTTGAGGGAATGTATTATTTTAATGATGAGTGTGAAATGTTCTGAATGTCTAAAAAAGCAAATGAGTGACTGATGATGATGATGATGATGAGGGTATTATAAAGTAAAGTGTGATTAATGTATCTACAGGAACACAATTTGGCTGTAATGATGCGTGTGGCTGAGGGTTGCCAACCCTGACCAAACAGTCCCACAGCAGAGCAATCTGAATAAGGTGTTTCCATTTTACACTTTTTTTTTTTTTTTTTTGTATGACTTTAAATTATTTTTTTGAAGGAATTTAATCATGTTAATTATAATTTGATTGTTTCACTGCTTTATGTGTTTGCTTTTGTTTTCTTTGCATGAAATCATAGCTTTGTGATTTTGGTATGAAAAAAACCGGGATTCATGCATGAGTGTAAGACAATCGAATGGCAGTTATTTTTTTTTCTCTACCTTTTTGTAAAAGGCACTAGGAACCAGCCGGGGAGAAACCTTTTCTGGATTCAGTTGGTGTAGTAATTTATGTTGACCAGTTTGCTATTTCGCAGCTAATAAATACTGTGTTGAAAAGTAGATTGCAAACCAGACAAGTCAGCTGAAGGCCTGCAGGGAGTGACACGTCTGTACAGGGCGTGTTCACGTTTTGATACACCTGTTTGACCAGAGGGGGGCGCTGTGTCCTTTCTCAGAAAAGAGAGGGTGAAAGAGACAAGTTTCCATGCCATCATTTTATCAAGCAGGAAAGGACCTAATGACTGCAACTTAAATTACTGTATATAGTAATGTATTGGGGGGAAATGAAACCGTACATGATATATTTGTAAACCAAATTTTAAAGCCGATTTAAATGTGGATATTAATATCAGTTAAAATCCTTTGACCCTGTTTCTTTCACATTTTTTCATCTGAAAGACAAATAATCATTTTCCAGGTCCTCTGCATATTTTTCCAGGTATTATGTGAACGATAAAAAACAATTTAATGCCAGCCCCCTAATATGCTTGGACCAAACATTTAGTCTCTGTTGATTGATGTAACTATAAGTTTCTTCCTGTAGCTCCGAAGTGAGCAATCTTGTGAGAAAGCCTCAGAGGCTTCGAACTGTCACCTATCTTCCCAGCTTACACTGAGATCAGTCAACGTAATCCGAATCTCTGATTGTGTAAAGCACTGTACCAAATGACTGGCGATCTAAGGTCACCATTATGTGGCGATCATTACACACCAGACGGACCATTCTGTGATCCAGAAACCCTGGCTGAAGAATTGTGTTTTTAACATTTCTGTGTCTCTGGTCTTCCTGTCCCTCATGCCTCTGATCAACATTTTTTTTCTCACACTTTTTTCTGCTTTTTGCACTTTTTGTTTGTCTGCTTTTCCCTGTCTTGGTCCTCAGGAACATCAAACATTGCTCGAGAAGGAAACAAGTTTGGACACGTGTTGGTTTGTTTTAGAAATTATTTTATGTTGTTATCTCATTGCACACGCAGCAGCTCTCAGCTTGTGCAGTGTGTGTAGGGGAGGTCCGTGAGGTGTGCTGTGTGTGTGTGTGAGACACACACACATACTGATGTCCTCTTGTCCACTGAAGGCTTTCTGTATACATGCATTTCAAGAAAATAAGACAAAAGCAGTGCTGCAAATGGAAAATCATTAATAAAAAAAAAACTATTTAAATTGTTCACTTGGGCTCTGATTGTTTAGTACTTTCTTGTGATGGAGCAGATTTCATAGTTTTGATGCCTGACTGCTGCGTTTTGCTAATCTATAAAGATTTTGACTATTAAAAACCTAAAACATGTTGGCAATATCCCAACAGTTTCAACACTAACAGCACAGCCTTTTACCCTAAAAATGCTGTGATCAATGTCCCAAACATTGGGTTCAGCAGTTGACTTTGGGTCACGCTCAGATGGTTTCCAGTAAAATTATTTCCAGGTAAAATTTACCTCATTTATGCATTTGTGTTTTTTAAGGAAATTATGGACTCCCAACTATCTAATTAGAATAAACTAAATGGCCCCTTTTAAGCAGTCTAACAACCAAACTATTCCTTCAAATTTACATATAGTACTATACTATTTTTCATATACATTTAAATTAATGAATCAAATCATACTTTACAAGATCATTTGGTAATGCTTTACTTGAAGGTATCTACATAAGAGTGACATGACACTGTCATAAACACATGACACTGTTATGACATGAACCCTAACCATAACCATAACTTGTCATGACAAAAACCAAATGACACTTATTAAAAGAAGCGTTATGTCATAAACGTTTATGACTTGTTTGTAGATACCTTCAAGGAAAGGGTAACCGATCATTTACTACCCTATCCGAAAAACTTTCCTCTAGAGCACGTGTCAAACTCAAGGCCCGCAGGCCAAATCCGGCCCCTCGCAGATTTTGATCCGGCCCGCATATCAATTTAGGTTCACAATAAATTTCAGCCCACCTAGTTTTTCTCACTTTTGCCGATGCTTTTTGTGCTTTTTTTCCCTATGTTTTTTTAAGTTGTTTTTGTTGCTTTTTTCAGCCTTTTTTCTATGATGGCTAAGGAACTTTTTTGCTGACCTTTTTAGGACTTTATGTCGACCAAACTGTAAGGGAGAAGACTTTCTAAGACATGCAATAATACAGTCAAAGATATTTGACTTTTTCAAAATGAAAACATGTCAATAAACTCTAAATGTCTGGCCCTTGATGTGATTCTTACTTTCCAACATGGCCCTTAGTGAAACTGAGTTTGACACTACTGCTCTAGAGGAAACAGAAATTGAATTAGACCCAAGACACCGCTAAAGCACTCAACAGTGAGCTCTTGTGTCCCACAAACACACCTCTCTCCAAACCCACTTTCAACATTGTATGTTCAATCTGTACATTCATTTACTCACCCACAACATCCATTACAGTCCTAATTTTAGCTACGTCAAACTACTCAAGCTGACCTCGGAAAAACAAATGAGATCTTAGAGCTTCTACATTACTTACGTTTTATAGTTTACCTTGGACTGTGAACTTGTTAGTACATTTGTACGTTTTGGGAACCTGTCAAGACAAAAACATTGAAATGAAGGAAAGTAAAACTGAAGCTTGAAAATAAATTTCAAAATGAACCTGTGAACCTCTTCTACGGAAAGGTATGATTAGTTTCTCTTGTCGTGACATGAGTGATAATTATCAGTAGCATTTCATATTGTAGCTGTGCAAAATTATATACCTGTTAAATCCTGTTCTATATGCAAATCTCTTCAACCTTGACTTCAGTTCAAGCCAAGAGTTAAGGCCACTTTGTACCACTGGAAACATTGGCCGTTTTACTTCACCACATTGGCTATAGTTAAAGATTTTACATAGAAAACATTATCAACTTTTAAAATATGATTTATTGATATAGATTTAACTACCCAGAAGCATATATATAAAATAAAATATAATATAAAATAGTTCCACTTTGACACTGGAACATTAAAAGTACCACTTGCATATTAATGCATTAATTATAATAATGATCCAATAATGTAAAAATAGGCTATAACACTGACAGAAAACCTTTTGCATAATGAATATTTTTACTTTTAATACTCAAAGTTCCTTTTAGTTGCTAATACATCTGCACTTTTACTATAAATAAACTACTGAATGTAGAATGTTTACTTGTAATTGAGTATTTTAATGGTGTGGTTTTTCTATTTTAACTTAAGTGAATGATTTAAAGACATCTTCAACTATCTGTTAGTCTCTTTATAAAATGAACACCAGTTAGGGCTTAGATGCAGAACTTACTGATCCCTCTAAGTTTCTTCTTTCTTCTGTCAATGTGGGTTAAAGTCTCATGAACCTAATGTTTCTGCTTGGGAGTGCAGCACATGAGCTTCAGCTGATATTGAGAGACCACAAGCATGATACATTGCTGTGCATATGGGAAGTGAAGTCAAACTCGAGGTTGTTTTGGAACCACACATCCTCAACACTTGGCCACTGTTCCCTGATCCCCAGCGATGATTGGCTGACAACCAGGTGGGTGGATCAGGAGAAAAACAAATATTGCCACAGGCTTTGCCACTCTATACCTGCCTGTCGACTGCCTACAGTTCACTTTCGGCTCGGATCAGATACCCTCTTCCAACCTTTCAGCCCATCCAACTCGCCGCTTCCTTTCTCCGCGCAGCCATGAGGACCACTGTGGTCGCCGTTGTCATGGTGATCTTCTGCGTGATGATGGCGGATGCAGACGTGAAGCCCCAGAGGGATTTCAACCTGCAGAGGGTAAGATAGACAGACACACACATCCAGCTTTTTATGTTTGTTTTAAGGATTAATGTGTTTAAATCAGTTTAATTTGTAAAGTATGTGTATGTGTGTGTGTGTGTGTGTGTTTAGTTTGCAGGGAAATGGTACCGGGTGGGCCTGGCCTATGACTCTGCATCGTTTGTCCCCTTCAGAGACAAAGTGAAGGCCTCCATGGGCATTGTTACAGCACTGCCAAACGGCGACGTTAACCTCACAATGTGGGACGCCACGTGAGTCTGTGTGCACGGGGCATATACAACACAGTAGGCCTACATGTCTGTGTAAATGGGTGGCCACAAAAGTGTATGTGCTAGTCATAAAAGAGATGAAATGGAGAGACGTATGGAGTTAAGTTTGAAAAAGATAAAGACAATGTGTTTCCTCTGTGTGATTCAGACCTTTAGGTTGTCAGGTTATGGTGTACAGCTATGAGAAGACCAACCTACCTGGACAGTTCACCTACTTCAGCACACGTAAGTCTCTGCTCACTTCTTATCTCACTCATCGCCTTCCCAAGAGAGAAAAGAGAGGATGCTAAGTAAGCTCTGTAATTGTACTCCAGTCAATTAGGCTACAATGTAAATATTTGGCTGGCACTCCCACAGCAGTAGAACGAATCTGCAACCCTAGGAGCAAACAAGCACAACGAGCACACAGATAAAAGCCACAGTGCCCATGTGTGGGCAAGACATGTGACAAATATTTCAATCGATGTGCATTTAAATGTGGCTGTGTGTCTCTGCTCCTGTGATGCTCTGTAACAAATCTGACCAAACATTCCACAGACTGTCCCTGAGCTTATAAACCATACATTTAGCAGCGAGGATGCAGAGCTCAGGGTGGTTGTATGCAGACTGAATAAGCGTGAGGCTCCATTCCTGAGTGCCCTAAAAAATAATAAATTTATATAATATAGAGTGCATTAACAGAAATAAAAGCAAAGCAGAAATGTAACATTTTTGGCTTGTCCCAAATGTGTTTTTAGAGTGTTGTTTTTGTTTTTGTGATGCGCTGTATACATTTTAATGTTTTTTTCTATCTTTTAAAAATACAAATCTGGTGCACTTTGAGATTTTCCTTGTTAAAAAGATTTTGTTACAAATAACATTTATTAAAATTTATAAAAATTAAAATAAAATTATTTGTATTCATTATTTGTGTTGTTTCCAGCATTGTAGATAGCTATTGATGTAATTATAAGTCCTGTATTGTTCTGTAAATGTGTAATATATTTAAAATATTGATATATTTCCACACTACATGCATTCTTATTTGTTTTATTCCTTATTTTCTTTCTGTGTTCATTCTGCAATTGTTTTAGATATTTTTATTCATTGGGTGCCTTTATCCAGTTGTATATATATATATATATATATATATATATATATATATACCTTCTTTGTTTGAAATCTCTTTTAATGTATGCCTGACAATTTCATCCTAAATAACAAAAATAGTAGAGTATAGAGTAGATTACAATGTCACTCACATGGATTTCCATTCATCCTCATATTTCTCTGGTTAAGTTAATATATAATACTAATTAACAGGAAGCTTTTGTCACTTCTGTTTTCTGTTTTCTGTCAGGCCATAACATGGTGAAGGACATCACAGTGATGGACACAAACTACACTGACTACGCTGTGGTTCTCAAACACAAGGTTTTCAACAGAGAGTACACACAGGTGGCTCTTTACGGTGAGACACACACACACACACACACACACACACACACACGTTTTTACATGACATGTAAACGTGTGAGCTGCAGAGTCAACACTGTCTTATTTGTCTCTTGTTTGCAGGTCGCACTCAAACGGTCAGAATTGATGCTATTAACAAGTTTAAAGCCTTTGCCTTGTCCCTGGGTTTCTCCAGAGGTTCTATTCTGACTCCACCTCCAGCAGGTAAAGTAGGGGGAACACGCACATATCTACACATACAATATTACACATGTACACACACACACACACACACAAACACAGATAGCCTAATGGGGAGTTAATTGAGCTGAAGTTTCCTATATGTTTTCTGGCCAACAGAAAATTGCCCACCATCAAGATCTGGTTAGGTGAGTCTTTTTTTCTTTCTTTTTAAAAACAACAACAGGAGAGTGTTGTACATTCAGGTGTGTGTGTGTGTGTGTGTGTGTGTGTGTGTGTGTGTGTGTGTGTGTGTGTGTGTGTGTGTGTGTGTGTGTGTGTGTGTGTGTGTGTGTGTGTGTGTGTGTGTGTGTGTGTGTGTGTGTGTGTGTGTGACTTCTGTGCAACAAATCTTCAGTGTAAATTAATTTATGTTACTCTCTATAGGTTCCCTGATGTGCCTGAGATGTTCTGTGTTCACTTTTTCCCAGCATTTACAATATAACTCTCTCTCTCTCTCTCTCTCTCTCTCTCTCATTCTGGCTAAAAAGATGATAAATAGCAAATATTGCTGATGACATGTATACATCATTCTCTTTCATGTAGTGTTATACATTATTTCCATAGCTCTGCTGTGCTGACATAGTTAAATAAACAATATTAACCTCCAGGCTATATTTGAATCATTTCTTTTTTACCTTATGACCAAATGTTGTTTTTACTATGATCAGGCAGTTTAATTGAATTATATTCTGAGATTTTAATGTTAACCACCTGAATATAATCATTTGTGCAATTTCAAAGTGCTGACCCCGTTAAATATACAATATTAAGGCTGAGCGCAAGTACATGTATGAGTGTTTAAGTGTAGTTGTTAGGTTGTAAAAAGTTAAAACCATACTTATGTTTTGAGAACATTGTTTAATGGGGCCTGCAGCTAAATCTAATCAAGTAACTACACTAATCAGCATTTGTCTGGCTCACACCTTCTCTAGCTTCTAGAGAATCAGAAGAGGTCATATCAGTCATTTAGCATACAGGAGAAAGCTCCTTGTCTCCACACATGGATATCTATTGTATCTGTTTTGGGGGAGCCACCCCCTGTTGGGCCAGACTTGTTTAGAACAAATAAAATGTGTATCTCTGTACTTGAATATAATCAGCACTACCATGATAAATGACCTTTGTCTGTGAACTTGAGCAAACTGGAAATCAGAGGTGTGTCCTTAACCTGAGGGACATATAATTCGGATCCGGAGAGAGATTCGGGGCTTCAATCTGTGACCCCGCAAGGGGAGCATTTTGAAGACCGCTGTTTACAGTGTACTGTTTTTATGTGACTCCACAAGGAGAATCATAGATTCAGTCCGCTGTCAGCTGCAGTGTAACATTTGTTTTGTCATGTCGCATGGCTGCAATCTGTGTCCCCACAAGGGGAAGCATGTTTTGCAGTCTGCTACTGGCAGTGTTTTATGTTTTATGTTTGATTGTGTTTTGACTGTTTTCATGTTGTTTTATTAAACCTCTTGCTTAACTTTCAATTCGACCCCAGCCTCTCCTTCGTCCTCAGAAATCGAAGAACATGTCTTTTAGAGTTTTCTTTACAATTGGTGACCCTGACGTGATTTTTGGAGGACAAAAGGAAAAAGGCATATTGGGCTCTATCTTGCACTCAGCGCAATTGCCTTTGTACACCGACGCATGTATCATTCCTATTTTGCACCCGACGCACAGCGGACTTTTCCCTCCACAGACGCGCGTCGGTAAATTAGGGTATGTATTTGCGCTCCCGGGGGCAGTTCAGCAAAAAGAGGAGGCGTGTTCCGGCGCAAACGTTACTTTGTGCAATTCTGCAGTTTCAGAAAACAATTCCGCCACTGACCAGGAAAAACCTGGTCTAAAGTCAGTGGCGCTTAGTCTAAAGTCAGTAGCGGCTATTCAGATGCTATTTTAGGGGCGCATGCTTGGCCATAATGTAGCGTGTGCACAACGCGGCATACACTTCTCTCATCTACAGCAGTTCCCATTTTTGAAAACCATACATAATTACAAAGGAAAATATTACTGAAAATGCGCTTCATGTGTTTGGATAGATCAGGAGGCACTTACAGTCCTCAAAAAGTCGCAGCATTCTTTGTGGCTTGTTGTGTTTTACACATTTCCATGAATCATGGATGTGTTGATGACATAAATGAGGAAATATTAGAGGACTTAAGGAGACGTGATGTTGAACTACGGTGGGATTGGACACTCCGGCGGAATCTGGTCCGGGAGTAATGCGCGATGCGCTCCTGGTGGAGCGGGTGGACAGAGATGGAGTTGGGGGAAGAGGAAGGGGCACAACAGGTGCAGGTGGTGCGTTTGAGGCCCACGCTCCATTGCTGCAGCAATCCTCTCCAGACTTGAGGAGATGCGCCCCAAGTGGCCGCGAGCAACATCTCCACCCAGCCAAGACGGGCATTTATTACTTTGCGCATCTCGCATCGGGCAGCCCCGCCTGGCGTCGCCAGGCAAATCCACCCGTCATAATAGCAATCCGCCATGGAACAAGCGCCCTGCTCTTAAAGGGAATGTGAGAAGACGCTCTGATTGGTTTATTGCACGTTACGCCCAAACCACACCTAGCTACTTCAGACCAACCCATTTTAGATTTGCGTCGGGCGCAAGAGTCATTTATCCCGCCGGTATAATAGCAACAGCGCCCGAGATCCGCCCACAAAGCTACTTGCGTTTCATACTTGCGTTTCAGATCGTTAAAATAGGGCCCATTGAAAGACTGGATCATGGTGACTTGCTGAATTTTCACATGGGCCCAGACAACTGAGAGGTGAGCAGAAAACCTGTTTTTATCAAAACACTGCAGAGCTTATATAGGATACGTTTTAGATGTGAAAATTCAGCAGCATCAACTGGTAAGTCTATTAAAATCTGTAAAAGTAATTGATAAAAGTAATGCCCAATTGAGGACTACGTTGAGAACGATAAATACAAAAGTAGGCCTATTGTATGTGATAGTGTGTGTTTGTATGTGGTTGTGTAAAGCTTAAAAGCCAGCAAAGAGGGTCCGTGGTTAAGTGCACTAGAAGTCCACTTTTTTAAGTGGCCAGGTTTAGAATCCTGTAAAATTTTAATGTTAAAAAGACCGAATAGAGCCGGCGACAGAGGACCTAGTCTCTGTGAGGTCACAAGAGGTGTGGCCATAGTGTTAAAAAGTCCGATTAGAGCCGGCGACAAGAAAAATCATTTTCTCTGTGCGGTCACAAGAGGTGGGGCCATAGTGTTAGAAAGTCCGATTGAGACAGCGATAGAGAAATAATTCTCTGTGAGGTTAAAGACAGGAAACAATTAAATATAGGGTTGTATATAAGCTACTGTAAATATTTTTGAAATAGACTTGTGTTGGGATTTGAGTCCGCGGCAGCGACTCGCGCTGCATGTGTGGTTTGTGAAAAATTGTAAATAAGATTGTTTTGTTTAAACTGAGAGCGCCCAGCTCAGCAGTGTTGGATGGGTGGCAGAACGAACAGCGGCTCCATTAGGTAGAACTATCTTCTGAGGAGATTGCAGTGTGAATGCAGTACAGTATATTCTTGATTGGATGACTGGTTTGAATTTTGTGAAAAAGCGTGCAAGCTCAAGCAGTGAGAATGGCTGAAAAAGTGGAAATGGATTAATCGATATATGTCTTTGAAGAGTCGGGCGCCGACCCTGAACGTATGAAAGATGTGAAAAAGTTTGAATGGAGTTCCTCAATGAATGCATGAATGAGCAGAAAATGTATGAAAATGTGTCAGCTTTGAACATTCAGTCCCTCTGTTTCGAGGGGGCAAAGATGCCTGCTAAAACGTTGAATATTGGAAATGATTGGTTTCATTTGATTACATTTTTTGTTCATGTTTAGTATTGTTCTATAGGGACAGAAATGGAGAATACCTTACAGTTTTAGTCTTGTTTAACTTTAAATCCATTTTCCTGTTCCTTGACTAAGTTTCAGTTATTCTTCCAACAAACAAACTCTTATAATATTGTCTCCTGTGTTAATGAAGGACTGTCTAGGAGACACAGGGGGGTTTTCACACCTCATTCAATGCAATAGATGCAGACAGATTTCCTGAGTGAATCATTGTAATCTTCTCTCTGAACTATTTGATATGTTCCGCCATGCCAGAATATTTTGTAATTGAAATAAGGGATTAATCATTATATTTTAAGTAGGTTACTGGATTTTGAGTTTGTTTTTCTTCTGCTACATTTTTTATACATTTTACTCTGATCCTTCTGTTATCTTTTTCTTTTCTTTTACTTTTTGGTTTGTTGCTTTTGAGTAGGATTGTGTCCGAGTTATTGATGAAGCCCATTGCAAGTCAGAGCATTCCAGGGAGTTCTCTGAAAAGGGGAAAAATTATTTGAGGTACTTTAAGCAATTTAACATTAGCTAAAATTGGACCAAAATGAATTTAAGATTCTTAGGGGGTTTTTCAATGGATAATTTGGTAGATATATTTGGCATTTTTGTGCATCTTGACTCAAAATTGGTTTGTTTTTCACTAAAAATGATAAATAACAGGCACATGAAGATAAATTCATTATATTTTTAAGCATTCTGATCTTATTGTAGCTAATCTTCTTCCACTATTTTGTTTTGTTGGGTTTTTATTTGGTTTCATGTTTCTGATGATGTCTCTGAGAAATCATAGGGTTGATAGAGTCAAGACAGTAGCTCTTCTACTGATTTAAATTTTTTGGTTTGTTGATTTTTTATTATTTTTATTCCCTAGTTGTAAATATTTTGTTAAAAAATAAATAAAAAATGGGGGGAGATCAGAGGTGCTATGCAAATCTTCTTCTCAGAGTATGGAATGGAGCACAAAGTGACACGTGACTGACATTTATTTGCTCAAAAAAAAAAAAAATAGCAATTTGCAAAATGTTTAAAGTAATAGTAAAAGATCAATCACGCAGCCCATTCCCCCATTGAGAAAGAAAATTGTGGAGTTTTTATTTTTTGTGTTTTTGTAATTGATGATCTGTACTGTATGTTTACAATGGACTCATGGCTTTTTGGGATCATTTATTGTGTTATGGACTAAAGCTTTTTGCCCATTGTCTTAAGGACTTTGGAAAACACAGATGACAAAGGAAACATTTCTCCTCCATGAGAAATTAATGGACAAAGCAAGGACAAACTATCACATTTTTTCTTCTTCCTTGTTTTCACACCTAGACATTGCCCAACAATGAAAACAATAATATGACTTTTCGCAAGGCAGTGCGTCGGCTTGTCACAGCCATTTTATTCACAGGTGAAAGCAGCCTCCAGATTCCTGTGATGGAGCCATTCAGCCTGATGACTACATCTGATCGAGGAGATCAAGGAATCCAGGTCAGATTCATGCAAGGTGCTGCTGGACACCAGCGCTTCAGTGGAGTGGGAGAGACTCATCACAAGGAACCATGTTCACACTTCAACAACTGTTCAGCAGAGTGTCAAGGGGAGTCCGGGTTCAGACGCCGACGGAGAAAACCAACAATGCTGACTTCTGCTGACCAGATCATTCCTGCGGTGGTTTCCTGACAGCGGTAAAGCTAAGGATGGCTTTTTCCTACAGGCTGGAGCAGGCAGCACACACAGCCGGTCCACCTTCATGTTTCAGAAACAGGAGGGATAAGGAGGGAGAGGCCAGTGATGACATCCACAGGTGTCAGACATGGTTTACCAACGCCAACAAGGGGAGCGAGGAGAATTGGGTCAGCAGTAAATCCACAAGGAGACCCTGGGCTCCCCTCTGATCTGACCTTCCAGTCAACTGTTAAAGGGCCAGGATGTTCAGCCAATTCTTCGGTCAGAAAGGATAAGGACATTTTTTACAGAAACTGCAGCTGAGCTGACGCGCAAATGTGATGTCATGGGAGCACAATAGCCTGCTTTTTGATGACGTTACCGCATGGCGCTGTGTGCATGAGAATGAACCAGCAGCAATCTGAGATTTTGTCCCAAATTTTCAGATTGGACAATATTGAACAAGGAACTTTCAAAATCTGGATTTCAGACTTTTATCACAAGTCTGCATCTTTCACTACAGAAAGGACATTGATGAAGACTGTTTCTTTGTGCTCACTCCATCTGAACTGATAGCATATATTGAAGTGTGTGTATCAGTTTTTAGCTCCTTTGTGATTAAGATCAAACCTAATGCATTTTTTCCTTGAGCCAGATAAAAGATATTTGCACTGTGTAAAACCAACTAAACATATTTTGTTAAGAGAAATAACCTTCTTGATACAAGATGAGGAGTCAGATGATGAGGTCAGAGAAGGACATGAATTTCTTTTATAAATTATGATTTAGTTCTTACAACTTTGCTAATGTCTACATTTTTGTTCAGTAACTTTTATAGTGATATTCACACCTTAAAAAAAAAAATTTTAAACATTAAAGTTTGGAAGGGTTTTTTTTTTTTTTTTTAAAAATTAAAATTTAAATTTTTTTTTGAGAACATTGTTTAATGGGGCCTGCAGCTAAATCTAATCAAGTAACTACACTAATCAGCATTTGTCTGTCTCACACCTTCTCTAGCTTCTAGAGAATCAGAAGAGGTCATATCAGTCATTTAGCATACAGGAGAAAGCTCCTTGTCTCCACACATGGAGATCTATTGTATCTGTTTTGGGGGAGCCACCCCCTGTTGGGCCAGACTTGTTTAGAACAAATAAAATGTGTATCTCTGTAAACTTGAATATAATCAGCACTACAATGATAAATTACCTTTGTCTGTGAACTTGAGCAAACTGGAAATCAGAGGTGTGTCCTTTACCTGAGGGACATATAATTCGGATCCGGAGAGAGATTCGGGGCTTCAATCTGTGACCCCGTTTACAGTGTACTGTTTTTATGTGACTCCACAAGGAGAATCATAGATTCAGTCCGCTGTCAGCTGCAGTGTAACATTTGTTTTGTCATGTCGCATGGCTGCAATCTGTGTCCCCACAAGGGGAAGCATATTTTGCAGTCTGCTACTGGCAGTGTTTTATGTTTTATGTTTGATTGTGTTTTGACTGTTTTCATGTTGTTTTATTAAACCTCTTGCTTAACTTTCAATTCGACCCCAGCCTCTCCTTCGTCCTCAGAAATCGAAGAACACGTCTTTTAGAGTTTTCTTTACATAGTTCATATATAAACACCAGGGGGCAGAGACTACAAATCACTGCACAACAACATGTTTCTGCTGTGAACCAGACCTCATAGCCCAAAATTAAGTTCAAGCCTCTATGTGTAGAATCCGGAAAATATTGACTTTGGTGCACCCTGTGGTAGTTTGAAAGAAAACACTGTGGCAGACTATCCAGCCTTTCCCTAGTAATTATCAGCTGTTTAATTCTGACATGTATTGATTGGTTGTTTGTTTTAGCTTCAAATTCTGAAGTCCAATGATTAAACTGATGATATGGATTGAACACACTTACACAAAGACAAGATAAAGAGACAATCAGGACTTTGCTCTTTTAGTTTTGTGGGGGTTTTGTAGTGTTGTGGGAGGGAATTTACAAAATCCAAACAAAGTAAATCAGTTGGACCCAGAGGGGCTGAGAGGATGCAGAGAGCGGTGAGTCTGGTGTCTGTGCTGGTGCTGAGTTTGTCCTGGATCCTGCAAGCGGTCCCCGTGCTGTCAGAACCTCTACCACAGGAGAACTTTGATCTTGGCCGGGTGAGCATAGGCTGAAATACAGATTTTATTATTTCATTTAAAGATGACTAAAAAATCTGTTGTTATAATTTTCCCCTTCCCCTGTATATTTATGTCATGTGCTATGCTTTGCTGTACAGTAAATATTTCTGTGTCCCGTGCAGTTCATGGGGAAGTGGTATGAGTTAGCAGTGGTTTCTACTTGTCCTCACTACATGCAGCGCAAGAGGGGAAACCCCGTCATTGTTGCACTGGAGCTGCAACATGTTACCTCTGAGAGCAACTTCACAATGACAGCCGCTATTTTCAGGTAAAGACTTATATGCATTCTAGTAGTTTAAAGTATGTCCCATTCAGAGTTTAACCTGTGCTGTGTTTGCATGTCTGTGTGCCCTGCATGTAGGAATAGCTCATGTAAGCAGACGTCCACAGACTATAGTTTGACCAAGACTCCAGGACGATTCTTCCACCATGTTGCAAGTATATTTATCCAGCTTTCCACTCCGCATCCTTTTTTTTTAAATCTAATTGTATACATTGGCAAGGTTCTAGTCATGCTAAACTAACTCTGTCATGCAATTTATTGTGAACACTTTCCTGTCTGCAGGGTTCGGAGCAGACGTTGACTCCTTTGTGGTTCATTCCAATTATGATGAGTACGCAATGATGCTTCTGCTGAGCACAGAGAAACCCTCAGGGATTAAAACTACCACAGTCAAGCTTTATAGTGGGTGACAATTGAATGTATCAATATGTTAATTTATTGTACTTTTTGTATAAATGTGTTGTTTTCATTCAATATATGAATCAGTCTGTGTAATGCTATCTGTGTCCTCTTCAGGTCGAACTATGAGTGTGAGGACTGCTGTGCTGGATGAATTCAAAACGGTGGTCAGACAACATGGAGTGACTGATGATGCTATAGAACAAAGGTGACACACACACACTTATGCTGATGATACCTGGTCCTCCCTAAAACCATCCCGTAAGTTTGAAACATGAATTTCATTTTCTATGGCTTTCATTGACACACAGGAACAGATCCCCCCCTCTCCATCTTACTGTCTTCCCAGGTGAGTGTGTTCCTGGTGAGCAGATGACAACGCCCGTCACTACTGAGCCTCAGGTACGTGCTTCTCAGATGTGCTGAAATGACATTTGCAAACTGATATCACAAATCTGTATTTGTATAAATCAGTCACCGGTTGTGGTTACTTTGCATGTCTATCATTCAGCTTTTTGTTCCCAAGAGGTGGGAAAAAAACACAGTGCCACCTGTGGTTCCTGCACAAGAGAAGTACCCTGGTAATGTTTAACCAGGTGAGAGGACAATGTTTAAAGATTACAGTAATTAGACACTAATCAATGTTTAATTACACTAATTATACACTCACTCAGGTTCCCACAGATCACATATGGTAGCCTATGGAAACAGTGTAACTATCAAGGGTATTTCCACATATATTCAATGTCATTGCTATTTTATTTACTTATTTATTTTCTGTATTTTTTTTTGCCTTTGGTAGACAGTGTACAATAGAGAGATGACAGGACATATTTATTTCCAAACTCAAGCCAATTCTATCCTTCCACGATATGGAAAAAAGTAATTCTTGCCTTCAGTACATCAAGACTGACAAGCTAATATTTTCTTTTCTGTTCAGCACTTTGGTCAGCTGAAACTGTTTAATTGTTCTCTAGAAATAAACTTGACTTACTTACTTACCTACTACAAATATTAAAATGTAAAAAACATATGACATTTTGTAAGTCTGTCCAACTTTGGCATATGTTTGTTTGCTGTTACAGGGTGAGAGATCATGTGGAATAACTGAAGAGGAGGATTATTACTCAAACCAGACTATCATGTTGTCACACTAATGCAGAGTGTAACAAACATTGTTATCAATTGATTAAACCAGAGATCTCCAATGCCATTGCCAAATTATTGTTAATTTTTAATTTAAGTTTTGTAAGTACAGAACATGCACATCTATAACGTGATCAGAGTAGGTCAAACGTAGCAAAGAAACTCCCGCACACTGCCTATCTTGAAAAAAATAAATGTAATAGTAGGCAACGTTTTCCGTACTAGACCATCATCTGGCAAAATGAGTTCCTTTGCAACTTTTGAAAGTTTTTTCAAAAATGAAAATGTCTTAAAACTATAGTGCGTTGTTTCTGTCGCCCCCATGAGGAATTCTAAGTAATGACAGGATAAAAAAAACATGATGGACTCTTCAGAAGAGGTGATTTATCTGCACGTGAAAGCCGCCGGGGGCCACCAATTTCTAAACACAGCCATGCTGAGAAATACAGAGAGTTGTGTGAAGCTGATAGTCTTAATTAGCTTTGTAACAACTAATTTGGCAATGGCTTGAATGTAACGGACGTTCATTAATATAAAAAAAGATTACGCACTAAAGCTTTAACATGAATCCAGCTAATTATTAGCAAATATAAATCAGATCAAATTTGTGGAAAAAAAGACATTGATCATAGGCCTACTGGCCTCTAGGTAAAGTCCCTAAAATCCACAGATACAGTTAATCCTAACGATTCACTGTCTCACTCAATGTTTAACATTAAAACATGATTTATATACTCATACCAACAATTCTTTTTATAGCTTTGTTTTCTATGCACTAAGAATGTGTGTATAAAGGCTTTAGGATTTTATTGTAGGCCCAGTTTATCATGCAACTTAATTTTATAAAATATGTAGTAGGGGGTCCCTGCTCCATCCCTCTCTCAGATAAGGGGTCCTTGGCTTAAAAAACATTGAAGACCCCCACAACATGGTTTTGTTAGTACTGACTTCATATGGATACAGCACTAAATGGATACCATATGTTTCTATATCACTATTGTATTGTATTTTCTATACTTAAATGCTTGGTATGCAAAAGTAATTTGTAATGTATACAGGCTTTGCAAATAAAGTGATTAAGTGTTTGTGTGAGTGCATTGGATCTTTCAGAGTACTGAAACACATACTATAATCTTTTACTGTAACGTTTAAAAATACTGTTGAGACGGTGGCAAATATTCAAAAGCCAGCAGTTTTGACTCATAACACTGCCACATTTAAGTCCAAGACATGTGCTTGGCTTTTAATTTCTTCAGATATGGTAAGTTTAAGTGTGAAACTGCATGATCTGGATCTATGCCTTTTCAAAATATCAAAATCAGTCATGGGCATATTTCTCTTGAGTATGAATGTAACGAGCAATAATATAGTTTAATGAGTCTGGGCCGTGGGGGTTATGAGAACAGATTTCTCTGATTTGGGACCCTGGTGAGTTCAGGCTGTTCATGTCTGTTGAATAGCAAATACAGTATGTAGTTCATGTTCAGACTGGCAATTGGTAAAAAAGACATGTTAAACAGATGTTGATCCTGGTATAAAGGCTTGTTGGAGCACAGCCACATCCTCTGGCCTGATTTTGACACACACACACACACACATATACACACACACACACACACACACACACACACACACACACACAAATACACACAGTCAACTAGGGTATGTGGGTTTGGAGCTGCAGATAGTTTTGAGGCCTGCAGGGTCTGAGGATGGTGCTTATCACACGATCAAATACACAGCACAGACTCAAGCCTTTCTGCCTAGCATTGATTTAAAATGGGTTTCCTGAACTAACAGTGCTGGAACACTGTGGTTCCTGTAGTGGTGAGTGGGAGAGAAGAGGAGATGTTGCTGTAGCATTCAAACACTATTTGCTCCTAGTTTCAGGGGATTTAAAAGTAAGTTATTTTGTTTGTTCTTTTGTTTGTTCATTTGTTTGAATCTCATTTTTCAAACATAAAATAAACCAAACAAAGATATAAATGCAAACTTGACTTGGTAGATCTCTGTTCCCACCAGCCAACCATTAAGGAATATATAGCTTTTCATAATTAGTATTGAAACTGTAAAATCCCTGTCGCTCAGTAGTTAAGAGAATGAATGTTCTTTCCTGCAAGTAAAAAAAAACAAAGTACAGATTACAGACACAATGTTGATTTGTTGGTGTTGCCAAAACTCTGAAGTCCAATGTTTAAACTGTCCAGGCAAGTAAGAGCAAAAAGTAAGAGACAGAGAAGCAGAACTTTGCTCTTTTGCTTGTTTGTTCTTTACTTGGCTGTGGGAGTGAGTGCATACAAAACATAGGTCAATGCCCTGTCCCCATTTGAAGAGTTGAGAGGGGGTGTAAGAAATAGTGAGGAGGTGGCCCTTTCCTGGGATTCAGTGACTCAGACATCAGTCCTCTCAGAGACGAGTGGACAGACAGGCTGATAGGATGCAGAAAACAGTGATTCTAGTTTCCCTACTGGTCCTGGGGTGGTCATGGACCCTTCAGGGGGTCCCTGTACTCCCAGATCCTCTCTACACCACACAGGAGAACTTTAATCTGGCCCGGGTGAGTTTGGCAGACTTTCATGTTATTTTTGTTATGAAGTAAAAGGCAGAAGCACAGTAGTTAGTGTGTTCTCTTTTCCACCCTTTTCTGTCTGTTATTAGAGTAATACCCTTTACTTAATATTTAATGGTATGGAATGTTTCACCCTGCAATGGAAACCTTCATTAACTAATGACCTAAAAATCTTGAATAGAAGATAAAACCTCCTATGATCTTTATGTGTGAAATGTAGAAAATGTTAAAGCATTTCGGGCTAGTTTCAGTTACACACAGGAAAAGTCAAGTATGATACATTAAGAGCATATCAGTAAGTACTTTGTCTGCATATAGTGAGATTTTGTGTCCTGAAGATTTTTATTGTGAGATCTATTCTAATGAGCTCTTTAAAGGGCCTAATATCTCTAGTAAATTGCAGACAACCGAGTATGTGCCCTCTATTAGTGTGTCTCTGGAGTGTTCCATTGAAAAATAAAGTTTTTAATCTTATTATCATGTCCATAGTGGTTTTATATACTACAAGATATATCATGAGCAAAAAAAATGCCATGACTGAGCATTTCCTCCTTGGAGCTGCACCATTGACAGTCTCAAAAACATGGATTCAAACTGGGTTTCATACCTCACACACCTACAGAACCAATCCTGTCAACTTGCAGGGTGGGGCTTTCCATATTATTAGCATAACGCTATGGCAAAACCAGCGCATTGGCAAAACGAGGGGTATCAGAGGATAAGCCAGGTGTAGCTACATATTTGTATCTGGAGGACATTAAGTGTAGCAAGAAGTTAAAACTAGCAGTTAAAACGAATAATTGTATTCAATATTTTCATTTTGTAGCATTTTTATTTGTATAGCACTTTGTGTTTATTTAATAAAGTAAGATAAACTTTTTGTGGTTTTTGATCTGGTATACTGAACCAACAGTACCTATGTCAGTTATAGGTTGTATGTGTATTAAGTTAGTAAAATATAAATATATAACGGTTCCTCTTTCTAACAGTTTTTGGGAACATGGCATGATGTTGCTGTGGCAAGTACATGTCCCCATATGCAACGTCATAGGGGAGATGCAGCCATCGGTAAATTGGTACTGCAGAGAGGCACCACTCAAGGCAAACTCAAAATGACTCGAACTGTACTCAGGTTGGTAAGAAGTGCACAAATTAAGAATCAAAAAGCATGTTTTTGAAAGTTGGAAAAAATAAGAAAATACTTTTAGATAAATTAAAATTGACTGGTATGCATTTTTTATTCAAATTCAAACTCTAACCCTTTTTACACTTTGACTCTCTCTAAACATTTTATTCCTTAAAACATTTTAGGAAATGTATTTAATTCAATATGACATATTTGATATCAAAGAGAAATAATACATGGATATGTTAACAAATGCATATATTATATATTATGTAAATCATATTATGCACACACATTGGCTAATCCTGATAGTATGTTGGTCCAACAGCATTCAGTAAATTATCCAAAGTGTAAAATCCAGTGGTGGAAAGTAACTAAGTACAGTTACTCAAGTACAGTTTCTGTCACTTTATACTTCTACTCCACTATAGTTCAGGAGTTACTTTGTACTTTTTACTCCACAAGGTAGATCAGATTATTAATACAAAATATAATAAATAAATATTATGATGTAATATAGATTAAGCTACTAGACAGTATATAAAGTGGTTACAATTCTACCAGCTGCAACATTAGTAATGCTTACACATTAATGCATTTAACATAATTCAATATAATTCTGAAAAGATTTACACACACAGGAGAACTTTTTATTCTTCATATGGTCTGTGTATCAGTTTATATCTAAATTTGTTATTTTTGGTGTTCGTGCAGACAAGGAACATGTAAGGAGATGTCTGGGGACTATGAGTTGACTACTACTCCAGGGCGATTCTCCTACCATGTTGCCAGTATGTCTCCCTCTGTATTAATCCTGCAGTGATACAGCTCTCTTTTCAGTTCATGCTGTCCGTTTTTAAAGGTATCTCTTCTGTCCTTTCCACAGAGTGGAGGGCAGACGTGGATGCCTACGTGGTTCACACAAACTACAATGAGTATGCAATAGTGATAATGAGCAAACAGAAATCATCAGGGGATAAGAGCACCTCAGTTAAGCTTTACAGTGAGTGGACACTCTTCATAGATGCACTAGAACATTTCACTATATTATTAATTCTAGTTCAGCTTTAATGCTGTTAAATAAACCTAAACAGTAAACCAAACCATGTATTTTATTTATTTTTTTTGCTTTTTCAGTGCCCTGTATCATTTTAAACACCATGTATTGTATACCATTTATTTAAATCAAGTATTATTATTTCCCCCCTCATTTATGTTAAGATAGACCATCTTATGACATGAATATATTATATTCAAACCCTTTACACCGTGTTAAAGTATTTGTTGACATCTGTTTCATCTGTCTTACTCTGTTCTCTTCAGGTCGAACTATGGCTGTGAGAGACACTGTGCTGGCTGACTTCAAAGCACTGGTCAGACAACAGGGAATGAGTGATAACACTATTATCATTAAGCAGAACAAAGGTACAACACAGATTATCACACACAATTGCACAGACCTCTAAAGATGAAACATTCAGATGATATTTGAATGAGCGATGAAGGTTTACGGAGAGAAATGGTACCATCACTCTTCATGAAACAGTTCAGATTTATTGTCCGACAAGAGGAGATTTTTTTTTGCAGCATACAAACATAAAACATCAACACAATGAAAGACATTAAAAGAGTACATTGTTTGGCTATAAAGTGCATGGGTGTCTAAATGATACCTTTTCATTTAAAACCTTGCAGGTGACTGTGTTCCTGGAGAGCTGGTGGCAGAGCCGTCAGCTCAGCCCGAGCCTCAGGTACTCAAAATACATTTAGTTAACCTAAACTAAATAGTCTTACCATGTATGTTTGGATTATATTTTCATTTAAACACAATTTCAATATTATATATATATATATGTATATATATATATATTTTTTTTTTTTTTGCCTGTGGTGTATATTATAAAAAAATAATAAATACCACAGGCAAATGGAAACCATGCGGAGGCTCCAAGGCAAGTACCTACACAGGGTAAGACAGATCCTGAAGAGCCAGCTGAATGATAAGAACAAGGTCCGAGCCATCAACACATATGCACTGCCAGTCATTAGATACCCAGCTGGCATAATAACCTGGCCAAAGGAAGAGATAGAAGCCACTGATATCCAAGAAAGCTCCTCATAATGCACGGAGGGTTTCACCTCAAGTCCAGCACCGTGAAACTAAACACCAAGCAGAAGGAGGGTGGCCGAGGACTAGTTAATGTCAGAGCCATGACCTGCTGAGTGAATATCTCAGGCAGCAGATACACGGTGATGAGGAAGCAGGGGGAGAGGAGGAACCATGATGGAAGGACAAGCCCCTGCATGGCACGTACCACCGACAAATACAAAAAGTGGCTGGTATCGAGAAATCATACCAATGGCTGGAAAAGGCTGGTCTGAAAGGCAGCACAAGAACACGCTGTGAGCACAAGATCAATAGAGGCCGGGGTCTACCATACCAGACCCCAGGTGCAGGCTGTGTAAAGATGACCCTGAGACAGTCCAGCACATAACAGTGGGGTGTAAAATGCAGGTAGGTACGGCATACCTGAAACGCCATAACCAAGTGGTTGGCATAGTGTACAGGAACATCTGTGCCTAGTATGGGCTGGAAGTCCCAAGGTCAAAGTGGGAGGCACCTCCAAAGGTGGCAGAGAATGACAGAGCTAAGATCCTGTGGGACTTCCAGATCCAAACTGATAAAATGATGATGGCTAACCAACCGGACATCCTGGTGGTTGACAAACAGCTGAAGAAGGTAGTTGTGATAGATGTAACAATCCCAAGCGACAGCAACATCAAGAAGAAGGAACATGAGAAGCTTGAAAAATACTAAGGGCTTAGAGAGGAGCTAGAGGAGATGTGGAAAGTGAAGGTAACAGTGGTTCCAGTGGTAATCAGAGTACTCAGGGCTGTAACCCCCAGACTGGGATAGTGGCCCAGCAAATTCCAGGAACAACATCTGCGATCTCTGTCCAGAAGAGCACAGTCGTAAGAACAGCTAAGATACTGCGCAGAACCTTCAGGCTCAGGTACAGGACCCAAGCTTGAAGGAAGAGGACCGCCCAGGATGGGGTGAATGAGGATTTTCTTTTTATATTTATATATACTGTATATATAAAATAAATCCCTTCCAGCAATAGTTGGAGTATGAAGTTCAGAATCAAGAAAAACTTCAGATGTATTAGCACCAGAATCTAAATATTCTAAGTATAAGTACTTGTAAAAATATGTCTCTTTTAGAGTGTGCTAATGTGGACAGTGCATTTAAGGCTGTTGCTTTACAAGACATCTGTTGATTGTGAAAGAGACATTTAAACGGTATATTTGGGGTTCAGGTGTCTTTGTATCTCTAACTAAGTCTGTCTGCGGCTGTGATACAGCGGATGAAAAGAAATGTGGTGCCTTCTTTGGCTCCTTCAGACGTTGAGGGTTCTGGTGATGATACACCTCTTTTCAATGGAACCGGTAAGTGATCAGCTTACTCAGTTGAATAACCCTGATACTCTTAGATATATCCTACAGCATAGCGCATTCATGAAAATGGATGTGTGTTGAATGGAAAATAAGAGATCCTGATTCTGATGTCGCAACTAATGGGCATATATCCTTCCTCCTGCTATTCTCTCCCTCTCTCTCCTCGTAGAGGCCTGTAAAGCAGCACCAGATACAGGACCATGTTTTGGGATGCACCAGCGTTACTACTACAACTCCTCCCTAATGAGCTGTGAACTCTTCAAGTATGGAGGGTGTTTGGGCAACCAGAACAACTTTGAAAATGAGAGAGAGTGCCTGCAGAGATGTCGCACTGAGGGTAGGAGTGAAATACAAAATAAAACATCTGCATACATGTATGGGAAGATTATACAATACATGCAACATTAATATTTTGGCCCATTGCCAGTTTATTTTATGTAAGTGCAGTATTTTGTTTTATTGGTATTTTTAACCATTTTTCTTTTTAAAATTTGAAATGGGCATTTAATTGTTGCGGATGTAGACTACAGTAGCAAACCCACCCACAAATACTGTTGATTGTGTTTGATGAGGCTCCCTTTGCTAGGTTTCCCATCTGTAGGCCAGAATTAAGTAATACTGCCTGTTATGATGCTGTGAAATTTAAGAAAAAAATAAATAAAACCCTGAAAATACATGAAAATATCAATGCTCCTTTGTTCTGTCTTCACAGCTGTGTGCCGTCTGCCCATGGCAGCCCAACCCTGCACAGGCCAGCCACCCATCTGGGCCTTTGACTCCACCGTTGGACTGTGCGTGCCCTACAAACAGGGCTTCTGCCAGGGCAACGCCAACAAGTTCTACAGCAAGGCCGAGTGTGACGAGTACTGCGGCGTGGTGAATGATGGTGAGATGATAAAGAAGATGCATAACACATTAAATCTCCATCCACATATGATGACAACATTTATTTTTGTTTTATTGCTCTTTTACAGAGGGAGAGCTCCTGAAGGCAAACTGAGTGAGGAATGAGGAAACATCGCTGCTCATCATGATACAGAGATGCAAATGAACCAGCATCACATAAGGCGCACAATAAAGTAACATGATGTTGTCTCGGTACTCACAGGATATGTGAAGTTATACTACAACAGATCAGTAATAAAACAAGTCATGACTCTGTTTCTCTGGTGCCTCTTGTTTGTTACTTTCATTAACCTGTCACTTTCTGCAGATGCAGTTTCTTCCTCCATAAATACATACAAAAATGACACAAGACAAAAATCATGGACATGCTCCTTTTTCAGCTCCTCATTTAAGATATCAGTTATACCATCACATATCCAAAGTAGTATATTGTACAGCCATGAGCACAGATGTTTTAGCAATGATAATTGGAAGGACATCTATTACAGATTTTGACAACCAACTGATAACTTGCTCTGACCATGCTTATAGATAAGTTACTCCTATAGTCCAGATGACGAACCACTAAAGACCTTTATCACAGTAAACTAGTTATATGTGTCTGCTGTATATTATGTGCCGAGTGATAATGTTCGCATTTCTCAACATCTGCACTCTCTTATCAGGAGTTATTCATCTAATAGGAACACTTTTCTGACCCTGTGAATGTTTGCTGTGTGGTGGCGTGACAGATAATGTGCATTACCAGATCAATCAGATGAAGTAGTAGTAGTAACATTTAATGGCCTCATTTTTTGTTTTATATATTCTGACATTAAAGCATTTCAGTTTATCATTTAGATTATCATATTTATGGTTATAATGTTGTCTGCTGTAGCTGTTGTATTACAGCATTTTCATGCTTTCTTCTGTTTGATGTGTTCTGTTGTAAGAGTAGTAGTACCAGAGGGATCCAGCAGGGGGGGATGTAGCACTGTTGAGAACTTTAAGGGACACCTCACTTTCTCCCTCCAGTCAATATGGTCATTACACACGATTGAGGAAGGTTTCCGTCAGGTATGAGTCCCTCATATTATTGTTTATTCCAGTGTTCGGTAAACATATGTGTCTGTGTTGTAGCCCTACGATTTGAGGTCTTCCTTTCCTAAAAAGTAAGGCACAACAGACAGAAAGAACGTGATGAGAGACATTTTAACAGACCCTGTCAATACTATTTATTTTATTAAAGTGCTCATATTATGCTTTTTGGCTTTTCCCCTTTCCTTTATTGTGTTATATATCTTTTTGTGCACGTTATAGGTGTACAAAGTGAAAAAGCCCAAAGTCCACCCCAAAGGGACTTACCATCTCCAACAGAAAACACTGTTCACAAACTGCTCCAAACAGCTCTATTGTAGTCCAGCCTTAACTTCCGTGACGAACGTGCGTCACTTTGTAACACACGTTATAATGCTCACCTAGCTGCTAGCAGGGCTGGACTGGGACAAAAAATCGGCCCTGGCATTTTTGGGCCAAGTGGCCCACACCCACCGTGATTGGTCAGACACATTCCCTGCCTAGTGTTCAGTGTTCATGTGATCGTTTTGGATCCTTCAAGAGGGGACTCAAGACTTATCTGTTGATCACTTAAATAATTCATTCATTCTTAGAGTTATGATTTGTATATTTATGGTATTTTTATAATTTTTTATTATTGATATTTGATATTGTATTGTCATTATTGTTATTATTACTATTTTGCTTAATATTGGCTTAGCAACTTTAAAAACTGTTTACTGTTAATTTCCCAAAAGCTACAATAAAGCTGATAGTAGTATATGCCCTGGAAAAGAGCACTAATACAAAAGAGGCTAATTAAGCCATTCAAGGAACACTGATGCTTGTATCAACACTGATTTTATAGATCACAGACTTTTCAGCTAGCCAACAGGCTAACCGCTAGCATTTTCAATGTAAGCTTAAACAGTTAGGTTACCTGACAGCCACTAACTTTAATGTTACAGCCAAACCCTTTGTTATCGTTATGACGTGACACGCACGCACGCGCGCGCACGAACACACACACACACACACACACACACACACAGCCTCCCTCCCTCCGAGTCCCTGTTAATTTGCTTACTCCTTACCACATCGTCATCTACTCTCTCTTCCATCTTTTCCTCACTCGCTCCCATGGCCCTGTCGTGGTCACTCTCCTCCTCCTACAAGCGTTGTGATTTACGCATAACAGCATCTGCTTTTTTTGCAAGCTTTCTTTCCTGCGTTTTGCCTGTTAAACTGTGTGTGTTCTTCATATTTATGCAGAATTATAGTTTGCTCTTCTTATGTAAAAGATGCGGCTCTGGTAGATGTTTGCGATTGGTCATGCTGTGCAAAAATCGCCTCTTTTATGTGAACGCGCGCGGCGCTGGATTGGGAAACTCTGGGTAGGTTGAACTAGTTGTTAACCACCGTCGTGACACAGTTTATGCGGGACCTGAGGCCTGTACTCACGCCCGCCGATAGGGGGGGACAAACGGGTCTGTTGTCCCGGGCCCACAGTAGGGGGAGAACTGGGCCCTCATTAAATCATGGAATAATTAAAAATCTTTTTTTTAAATAGGCCTATTTGTGGAAAAAAAATATGTAGCATAATATTTGAATTACATAAAAGCTTTTTATTTGTTTTCTTCCTAATTGTCCTGGAAATGGTGGTCAAGAACCCCACCCCCAACATAAAAATGGTTTGGCCACTGATCAAAATTTGATATTGTCACTTGATTTGAAGTTCAGTACGCTCAAAATGTCCGGTCAGCACAAGTCCGGAGCTCGGAAAAGGAAAGAAAAGAGAAGAAGAAAATAGAGGCCGTAGAGATTTTCTAAACAAATATTTTAAAAAAGGTGGCGACGGTGAAGCTGGAACTGTCAACGTAGAGCAAGGTAAGAAACAGCGCAGCCAACGTTTACGAGCCTTGTAACGTAACTTAACAGGCCAGCTCTAATGTTAACGTCCATTAGCTTGTATAAAAGCCTGACACAACACGTTAACTTTGACAGAAACAGTTGAGTTTGGTAGCTCCATCAGTAAGGATGAGACAGAGAGAGATCCAGCTGCAGTCAGGTGACATAGAGAGTGATGCGGGAGGGGCCCGCTGCCCCGCAACGGAGGGACAGAGTCAGGCTACCGGTGAGAGAGAAGAGAGAGAGAGAGAGAGAGAGAGAGAGACAGAGAGAGAGAGAGAGAAAGAGAGAGATGCGGGGGGGCTCGCTGCCCTGTCGGAGAGTCTGAGCAGGATGGATCAGAGACTGATTACACACTTAATTTCAGTGAGAGAGGAGAGGAAGAGCAAGGGAAAAGGAGAGATCTGGCCGCGAGGGGGAAGGGGGGGGGGCCCATCTAAGATCTCGTCCCGGGCCCAGGCAAGACTGTCAGCTGGCCTGCCTGTACTACGAAGCAAGATCAACATGGCCTGGATTTCTTTCAGTAATCCGGCTTGACCTAACCTAACAACCGCGGTCCCGCATAGCCTGTACTACGACGCTGGTTATCAACTAGTTCAGTCAACTCAGGGTTTCCCAATCCAGCGGCGCGCGCGTTCACATAAAAGAGGCGGTGTTTGCGCACCACGACCAATCGCAAACATCTACCAGAGCCGCATGTTATATATAAGAAGAGTAAATTATAATTCTACATAAATATGAAGAACACAGACTCGGTTTTACAGGGAAAACGCAATACAGTCGCTGCTTCCTAAAACAGGAAGGAAAGCTGGCAAAAATAAAAAAGAATTGCCGTTCATTACTCTTATCAATATCACTTTCCCCATCAGTCAGGACCAAGATCTGGCCATAATTACACTTGGGCTTTCCATAAACTGTCGTTGCTTTAGCCTATTATTTCAGTTGCAACCCTGGCAGTGGGAAGCGATCGTGAGAGCAAATAAAAAATATAAAAACATAATTCAAACCGATGTGCGCATTGGCGACACACGGCTCAATAAGCCGATATGTAATTCCCTCCCATTAAAATATATATATTTCATAAAAATACCCATCAGGGAATGTTAACGTGGGTCTCTAAATGTTTTAACTTTTATGAGCGCACCCCAATCTCTCTCTCTCTCTCTCTCTCTCTCTCTCTCTCTCTCTCTCTCTCTCTCTCTCTCTCTCTCTGCACCGAGCTCCGCCTGATCTTCTTTAAGAACGTTATCAATCTATTGATTGGTCAGTAGGCGGTGCTTTTACACCGGTTGATCTCTAATCTCCAACTTAACCTGCTCCCGACCAGGTTAGATGTTCAGCATGAGTTACCACGGTGATTGAACCCGATAACAACTAATCCACCTTCGTAGTACAGAAAATCCTGGGTTGAGCCTGAAGTTAGCTCGTTAACGCCAAATCCTGCTTCGTAGTACAGGCCTCAGGGTTGTTAGGTTAGGTGAAGCCGGGTAACAGAAATAAATCCATGGCATGTTGATCTTGATTCGTAGTACAGGCTATAGTTTAGTTATTGCAGTGTGGTCTGACTGCTGCGGTAATAGCTTGATGAGAATCGCTTTCAGACAGATCTCCTTACCTGATTTGGATGGCCTGATCTACAGTTCAGCATCCATGACGAGTCAGTTACTTGATGTAATCGAGACTATCGTTTGTTTTAGGCCTACTTTTGATTGATGCACGTTGAGAAAACTTCGACAAACAGAGCAGGATGGGTTTAATAGCGAGGCTAATAGGCCTATCTACTAGCTATATCTTCCAAAACCCTAAAACAAATGATCTGTAAAGTTGTTCTATACTCTATACAGACCCTCTTCATATATTTCTAGCCTATATCTATCTACAAAAAGTTTCAAATTGCAAATTAAATATAATTGACAAGTATATATTATGGTCAGCTGCAACTATTTAACTTTGTAATCATTTCATAGGCCTGTCTGCTTTCTGTGTCCAGGTTATCTACTTTAGTCTTGTTTTAAACTTACATTGTGTAATTTTTTTGAGTTGATTCTTAGCAAAAAACCCTTTGTTCTTTCACAAATATGTGCTCATTCATGTGTAATTACTTCCACCAACTAATCAAAGTATTCTCCTAAGCATAGAATCTGCCATTTAGAATCATTCAGAACACATACGAGTAAGTCGCTCGAATGGCGACAGCTGAATATTGATTAACCAATTAAAAAATACATTAGCCAAAGAGGGACATACCAACGGCTTTTGTGCTTTCACTCAGTGGCACCGTGACGAATGCAAGGTCGAGATTACTCGCGACTGCCGGCACATTTGAAAGCCTTGAATGTCCTCGAAGATTCTCGAGGACATGTAACGGAGTCGTCAAGGAAGCGATAAAGAGAATTAAAACGACAACGCGACAGGCAAAGCAACAAGACCAAAGTTAATATTGGAGTGGCTAGAACAGCTGCGTGTAAACAATGGCGATACTAAGAGCTAATTTCGGGTTTGGCCACCGTAGGACTTAAAACGCGCTCGGAATGGGATGGTCTAGAAAGTGATATTCAGTTGGTTGTCATATACAATTTCACTGCTAGATGGGAGAAATTCTTACACAATGTAGCTTTAATGAACGCCAGGAAGTCTGTCAGACGCATTAAAGAGTTGGACATAGTAATGCATTGTTTTATTGGTAATCTGATAATTTAACATAATCTGTGAGTACTGACACACAATCACAATATGTCTGTAATTGGTTAATCATTGGTTAATCATGGTTCATGTTGTATCTCTGCATGATAAGTTCAGATGAGCGGTGATGTTTCTTCTTCCTCAGTCTGGCTTCCTGCCCTTCCAAAACGAGAACTTCATCAGTCCTAACAGCTTTAGAAGCTCTTTTTTGTAAAAGAGCAAAAATACATTCAATTCTTTTATCATGTCTCGGTGGGGATTTAGTGTAAATTTGCATGGACACATACTGTATATGCTGTACAAAACTGTATGTAAGTTAAACACCCCAAACTATGACACAGTCGTTTTATAAAGATGGACCATGCAGTTAAATAATCGTCAGCACGTGTCAGCAATAAAAGGAGCTCAGACAGTCAAAACGTTCATATTCTGGATTCCCAAGATGTGTAAAACATGTTGTGTTTTGTATTTCACTCCTCACCTTCAGTGTGACATTTCTGCATACACTCGTTCTCAGTTTGAAAGTTGTTCTGGTTGCCCCTACACCCTTCATAGGTGAAAAGAGAGCCTGAATTGATGGAAATATAGCTATCTACTTGCTTCTTATATTCTTATAATACCCCCCAGCCCAGTACATTGACCTATATGACTCATGTGTGCTGTGCTGCCCCCATATTTATTTACTCCCACAGCCAACGAGTAAAGCAACACATTTATTATTATCATCACCATCTAACGTAATATCACTCGATCCAACACAACATGATCAATGTATGGACCAGCACCACAAAGTCAGGAGGATAAAATGTGTTTTCACTCACCAAGGCTGAGGGCTCGCTTGAGAGAACGACGACGCGGCAGTTTTTCCTCTGAGCAAACTTGACTTATTTTGTATGCTAACCACTTCATGTTAAACCGCAGTTACTTTTACCAGCAGTTTGAGTGATGACAATATCCCGAGGCTGGTGGGCACCAAGGCATTTTAATTCCAGCTTCTCCTCCAAAGGGTTCAAACCTGTGCTAGGTATGAAATCCACATCAATCATTTTTTTAAAGTTAGCTAGCGACGATAAGACAATCCCCCCTCTTCACACGACTGTTGGCGCCTTCCACACAACCAATCATAGCTGAGATATGAAATGATGCTGTCGTGGGGCTACGGGCTGTCAGCCCCACTGGCCATGTAATTTGTGTGATCTACATTAAACCAAACACACTAAAACTCTGACATGCGTATTAATAATTTCCCACGTACAATGCACATTGTATTGTGTGAGAGGGGCATGCCCCACTCTGACACATTCAGGCTGCTGTAGCCTACCGCAAACACGGGAGAAAAAAGGCTGAAGCAGCAAAGCAGGGGCAGAATGTGAAATAAAATCCTACTACAAATGATAAACAATTATAGAAGATTTCATATTCTTAGAAGTGAATAAATTATAGATGATAATAATCTTGAATTAATTAAAAATAACATAACGTGTTTGCTATGCCCCGCTGGCCCCTAATGACCAGTCGCAACGGCTCACTTAAGCTACTCTCGTAACATGCTGCTTGCAGTGTTGTTGGGTTGTGTGCCCGTTCGAAGCAGGAACCACTCATCCTGTGGTAAATGGTAAATGTATGCATTTATTTAGTGCCTTTCTACCTTACCAGACAAAGCACTTTTACAATTTATCTGTCATTCACCAATTCACATACACGATGATGGTGGAGATGCAAGCTGTAAGACGCCGGCCCACTACGGCCATAGGCTTGCTATCCTGACGCTCCTCTTTGTTGTCACTGACCACTTCAGCCCTGACAGCATTTTTGTTGTAGTAACATGTTGTAAGATAAAATAGTTTTGATCTTTTTTTGTACTGTTGTTCTGCTAAATTCACACATTCACCTTTGTTCAGAAAATACTGAGGTGTCTCGATGAAACCATGCCTACTGAATGTGAAATGAAATGGGGTTTTTTGTTGGCATTTAGGCCTTTATTGTGACATCTTAGACATTAAAGGGGAGAGAGAAGGGGAATGACATGCAGGAAATTGCCACAGGTCAGAATTGAACCTGCTGCCTCTGCGCCGAGGACTGAGCCTCTTTATATTGGCGCACGCATTACCACTAGGTCACCCAGGCCCACCAAATTGTACTTTTTCATATTAATGTGGAATTGTCTCACACCTCAACTATCAATTTGCACATTTTTGAACATTATTTGTCTTTGATTCCTAGATGTTGAATTTTGTAATGTATTTTGTATTTTATTTATATATTTTCTTTTATTTGCACTTTTAAGAACCTTTTTTCTGATTCTTAAAGTAACTGCTGCTAATGGAATAATATATGCATGGTGACATTTTCAAAAGGCATGCTATTTCATTAGTAAAAAAAATAAACATTAGAAATAGTGTACCTTTAACAGAATTACAACTCATGAACCTGAAATTTACAAGATGCCTCATTTTCAGTTAGTAATGGTCAAAAATATGAATACAACTCCATTGTTACAATTCAAGTTTTTTAAAGTAATAAAACAGCATGCCTTTCGAAAATGTCGCCATGCAGATATTATTCCATTTGCAGCCATTTTTCCAAGTTTGCCTTGATACAGCACTCATATGTCAATATGTTGAGAGTTACTGGTGGATGGAATGATTCCTTCTGTCTATACTGGCTGTGTCATCCCTTCTTAACGTGACTCCACTGTTAGAGATGGAGGGCAAAATTCACTGTCCTGATTCTGTGTAAAAATACATTCTAATGTTGAGTGGAAGCTTCATGAGTCATGTAGGTATTTTCAAAGTCAGATTTTCTGCAGACAGTGTTTTCTTGCTGAGCTGCAGCGTGCGGGTACCTCCTGGTAATCACATGTAGGTTTGTTGCTGGGACTAAACACCAACAGTAAACCTACACACAGAGGCCTCATATTAGCTTCAACTTAACTTAACTTAACTTAACTGAAACGAGTGTGGTTTTTTTGTCCAGAATTTTTACAGTTGGGTCATGAAGGGATTTCTTCATGACTAGTATGGTAAGGAGGAATGATTACAGCCATGAATTACTCTTTTATTGCACATAGGGGTCGATTGAAATGTTTTTTCAGGGCCGATACTGATTATTAGTAACCAGTAATCAAGGAGAACAATATCTGCAATCAATATACATTTGCATTAAAAAAAATTGTGTTGAATTTTAGAATAACACAAACTCTTTTTTTGGTTTAATGTTGTTAGAATTTTTTTTTCATGGGTTAAATGTTCAATCTATGTTTCCCTGGATCAATATGTTGAAATCACCCATAGCTTATAGCCTACTAATGTTAAACTTCTCAATACACCCTCAAACTTGTGACACAGTGACAGAACAGAGTTTTTACCATTTACATTGCATTTGAAAACATCCATCTCCCTTCATTCTTTTGTATTGTGAACTATGAAGATAGCCTGTAGAGTCTTTTATCAACTCCTATATTAGGCCAATACGGTGGGGAGAACATGCTTGGACGCGTGTTCTGCATGCCAATAATCAATGTCCACAATTTGTCTGCATTTCAGTGCTGTGACCCATTTATTTCCAGTAGTAACGGCCTGCTTACCGTCGCACAAGCATAGAGTCCATTTCATTTCATTTCTGGTTTAGTTTCCTTGTCAAACAACTGAAACACTGACAAAACTGACACGACAAACACGGTAAAAAGCTGTCTGCTTTCCCCGTTTTCCACACACCTGTGTGCCTGTGGTTGATTAGCTTTATGCCTTCCCAAAGCAATGCTCCAGCCAGCGCTCAAACATAAAACTGCACCTTGACATAACCAACATACTAGCCTATACAAAGAAAGTAGTGAAATGGCTCCAACATAGCCCTTACCAACACTTACAATGTTAGTTTATATCAAGGGAAACACATGATCCCATTGAAATCTAAACACACACACACACACACACACAACACACACATATCTTTTTTTCTAATGTATTTTAGTTGAACTTTAATTTCACATAAATGTGAAACATTTTGTCCACATTAAACAATAGTTTATTGTTGGGTTAAAATAACTGGCTTTGATTGCCATTCCATATTGCCTTTCATTTAGCAACACTGTGTGAATTAACCCTCCTGTTATCTTTGGGGTCAATTTGACCCCATTCAATGTTTAACATCTCTAAACAAGTGCTTGACATGACTTTTCCTAATTTAATGGGGACAACTGGGTAAACATAAAATTAACAGGATGATATATTTTCAATGTCCTGTATGCATTTTGTATGCATCGGTGTTCCTTGGGGTCAATTTGACCCCAGGCTGTTTTAGCTGGATAAAACATAGAAAATATGAACATTTTACACAAATTTGCTGAGATTGTTTTGAGGTCACTTTCACATGCAGGTTGTTGCAATTTCACAATCTTCAATTCCCCCAAACACACACACACACACGCACACATACCCACACCCACGTCCAAGATATTTTCATGACACCATCAGTTGAAAAAGATATACTTGAGATGTAAAATTTAGAGGGAAGTCGTGTGTATGTGTGGACAGTTGGAAAGATGTGGACGTGACAGACCTCCATGCCTACATTGGGTTGCACATTTTGGCAGGAGTATACAAGTCAAAAAGTGAAGCAACAGCAAGCCTTTGGAAGGCAATTGATGGAAGGGCAATATTTCCAGCCACTATGTCTCTGAAAACATTCAGTGTTTTCTCCCATGTCATCCGCTTTGATGACAGAGAAACGAGGTAGGGCCGACGGGAGCGTGACAAATTGGCAGCAATACGGGATGTATGGGACAAGTGGGTGCAGCGATTACCCTTTCTCTACAATCCAGGCCCCCACGTGTGGATGAATGTCTGGTTGCATTTCGTGGCGGTTTCTTTTCAATTTAAGTTGAATCAGGGAGATTTTGTTGTGATTTTCATATGTTTCAATAGTCACATAATAGGTATTCTGGATGTGTGTGTGTGTGTGTGGGGGGGGGGGGGGCTGTCAACATTTTCCAGTTGCCAGTTTAGGCTATCAACATAAAAATTTGGTATCTGTTATCCCTGGGGTCAAATTGACCCCAGGGTTAACAGATGTTAGTAAATTTGAGGATAACAGGAGGGTTAAACAAACACTTTGATTTGTGATGTTAACGTCCAATGTCTAATTTGCTCAACCACATTAGATGATGTTTTACTCATTTATTTGTTTGGCCATGGGAGTAAATACATATGGAGTCAGCACAGCACAAATAAGTCTAATAGGTCAATGTACTGGGCTGGGGAGTAATATAAGAAGCAAGTAGATAGCTATATATATTTCCATCAATTCAGGCTCTCAGAACTTCAGACACAGCAGGACAGAAGTGTTAAGATGGAGAAAGCAATGATTCTGGTTTCTGTGCTGCTCCTGGGGTGGACCTGGACCCTCCAGGGGGTCCCTGTTGATGGGGATCAGGTGAGTGGCTGAGCTCCGCAGCTGTTTTTGTAAATTAGTTTATATCCTTCTTTTTTGTTCATTATATACAGTACATGTCATTTTTTTCTTTTATTGTCTATTGGAAGAATGCCATACTGGTTCTTTATCAGATAATTAACAGGTTTATCAGATTTTAAATGAACAGGGCAAGTACAATTTCCCTTTGATTTAATGCTGCAGGTATTTCAAAAAGAAAGGTTTTGGATATGAATATTTCACTTGTAAAGCATGTGATTGAGCTTAAGTGTAATAAGACATTACAGAATGTGTGATATGGTCAACTGAATTGGAAAGTGTTTAAGCTAATCTTGAAACACGTTCAGGAGAATGTATTGTGGGATATTACAGAAGAGGATTTAAATGTCATGTATCTCTGACCGCAGCTGTTTTTATAATTATGATAATGATTATCTATTCTTCCTTTATGGCCATTCTTGTACTTTTTGTTCAGTTCAGCTCAATTTTATTTATATAGCATGTTTAAAAACAACCATAGTTGACCAAAGTGCTTAACAAGGTCCAAAATCAAAGATATAATATACACAAACAATACACAATATACAATACAAAATAACCAACAGTAGAAAAAGGTCAAGATATCAAAGCTCAACTTGAATTGAAAGCCAATGCATAGTAATGGGTCTTAAGCAACGACTTGATTGTTTCAATGGTCCGAGCTGTTCTTACATGTATAGGTAGACCATTCCAGAGGTTTTGTGGATTATCATATTCTTTTATTCACTGTCTCTTGTTATGCTGTCATACTGTTTTTTATAGCAACAGTAAATGAAAGGTTTATTATTTCAAGCCATATGTCTGTTTTAATACTGTAACATCTGTGCAGCATTTTAATGTTGTCACTGATCCTGGCTCAATAATAATAATAAATAGTAAACCAGTAGAACCAGTAAAACAGAACACAGGACAAGCATAACTATCTTTGATTTAATGCTGTAGCTATAAAAAAAAAAGAAAGAAAAATAATTGGATAGGTATGTCTCACATTTTGTTATGCTCGTTTCAGTGAAATGCTTTAATAAGACATTACAGAATATGTGATGTTGTCAACCAAATTAGAGAAAGTGTTTAAGATAATCTTGAAACAAGTTTGAAAGAATGTTATGTGGAACATCTCTACAAGAGGATTTACATGTCATGTATCTCTGACCACGTCTGTCTGTGGCTGTGTGATACAGGTGGAGCCCTCTGTGGCTCTTGCAGACGTGGAGGATGCAACTCTGCTCAAAGCTCCTCTGTTCAATGCTACAGGTACGAGATCAACTTACTCAGTTGATTAACATGGTACACTAATTGAGCAGTGCTGATAATGAATGTGTGCTGAATAGAAGAGAGATCCTGGTTCTATGTTGATCACAGGAACTAAAAGTACAAACCATACACAATATTTGATGTATTTTAGAGTCAAGAACTAACTATTGGTTGTCTCTGTGCTTCTTCCTGTATCTCTCCTTGTAGAGGTCTGTGAACAAACACCAGAAATAGGTCCATGTGAAGCTTACTTTCCACGTTACTTCTACAACTCCTCCTCAATGAGCTGCCAGCTTTTCACCTATGGAGGGTGTGGGGGCAACCAGAACAACTTTAAAACTGAGAAAGAGTGTATGCAGAAATGTCCTGAAGGTGAGGAGTGAAATACAAAATACATGTTTCACACACAGTAGAGTGTAATGCTTATTTTTGCTTTATTATTTTATTGTCCTAGTTTGTAATCAGCTGCCCAGAAATGATGCACATGATCATATGTTTTTATTATATTCAGATTAACAAAAAATAACTGTGCAGCTTAAAGATGTTTAGCCATGGACACTTATATGAATGAGGACTTTAATGCAACTCATAGCAACAGGGTAGAGATCAACTTACATGTACACAGTTGATTAACATGGTACACTAATTGAACAGTGCTGATAATAAGTGTGTGCTGAATAGAAGAGAGATCCTGGTTCTGATGTTGATCATAGGAACTAAAAGTACAAACCATACACTACTGTACATGTGATGTCTTTTACAGTCAAGTTCTAACTAATAGTTGTCTCTCTGTGTTACTTGCGTTATCTCTCTCTTTTTGTAGAGGTCTGTGAACAAACACCAAAAATAGGTCCATGTCATGCTATCATTCCACGTAATGTTGATCACAGGAACTAAAAGTACAAACCATACACAACGTTTGATGTATTTTAGAGTCAAGAACTAACTATTGGTTGTCTCTGTGCTTCTTCCTGTATCTCTCCTTGTAGAGGTCTGTGAACAAACACCAGAAATAGGTCCATGTCATGCTATCATTCCACGTTACTTCTACAACTCCTCCTCAATGAGCTGCCAGCTTTTCACCTATGGAGGGTGTGGGGGCAACCAGAACAACTTTAAAACTGAGAAAGAGTGTATGCAGAGATGTCCTGAAGGTGAGGAGTGAAATACAAAATACAACATGTTTCACACAGAGTGTAATGCTTATTTTAGCTTTTTTATTATTTTATTGTCCTAGTTTGTAATGAGGTGCCCAGAAATGATGCACATTATCATATATTTTTTTTATTATATTCAGATTAACAAAAAAGTACTGTGCAGCTTAAAGATGTTTATCCATGGACACTTATATGAATGAGGACTTTAATGCAACTCATAGCAACAGGGTAGAGATCAACTTACATGTACTCAGTTGATTAACATGGTACACTAATTGAACAGTGCTGATAATAAGTGTGTGCTGAATAGAAGAGAGATCCTGGTTCTGATGTTGATCATAGGAACTAAAAGTACAAACCATACACAATATTTGATGTATTTTAGAGTCAAGAACTAACTATTGGTTGTCTCTGTGCTTCTTCCTGTATCTCTCCTTGTAGATGTCTGTGAACAAACACCAGAAATAGGTCCATGTGATGCTACCATTCCACGTTACTTCTACTACTCCCCCTCAATGAGCTGCCAGCTTTTCACCTATGGAGGGTGTGGGGGCAACCAGAACAACTTTAAAACTGAGAAAAAGTGTATGCAGAGATGTCACACTGACGGTTAGGAGTGAAATACAAAATACAACATGTTTCACACACAGTAGAGTGTAATGTTTATTTTAGCTTTTTTATTATTTTATTGTCCTAGTTTGTAATCAGCTGCCCAGAAATGATGCACATGATCATATGTTTTTTATTATATTCAGATTAACAAAAAAGTACTGTGCAGCTTAAAGATGTTTAGCCATGGACACTTATAAGAATGAGGACTTTAATGCAACTCATAGCAACAGGGTAGAGATCAACTTACATGTACTCAGTTGATTAACATGGTACACTAATTGAACAGTGCTGATAATAAGTGTGTGCTGAATAGAAGAGAGATCCTGGTTCTGATATTGATCATAGGAACTAAAAGTACAAACCATACACAATATTTGATGTATTTTAGAGTCAAGAACTAACTATTGGTTGTCTCTGTGCTTCTTCCTGTATCTCTCCTTGTAGAGGTCTGTGAACAAACACCAGAAATAGGTCCATGTGATGCTTACTTTCAACGTTACTTCTACAACTCCTCCTCAATGAGCTGCCAGCTTTTCACCTATGGAGGGTGTGGGGGCAACCAGAACAACTTTAAAACTGAGAAAAAGTGTATGCAGAGATGTCACACTGACGGTTAGGAGTGAAATACAAAATACAACATGTTTCACACACAGTAGAGTGTAATGCTTATTTTTGCTTTTTTATTATTTTATTGTCCTAGTTTGTAATCAGCTGCCCAGAAATTATGCACATAATCATATGTTTTTTATTATATTCAGATTAACAAAAAAGTACTGTGCAGCTTAAAGATGTTTAGCCATGGACACTTATATGAATGAGGACTTTAATGCAACTCATAGCAACTAGGGCTGTTGGAACGAATACCGAAATTCGAATATAATTCTAATAGTAAAAAAAATCAATACTATTCGAATGTGACTTTTTTTATATAAATATGTTGGCTAACGTTAGCTAATCTCCCTCTTCTCGCCTTGACCACCCGCATGTGTGATTCATGTCACGCCGTATGAACAATAACAGCGGGAGTGAGAAACACAACGCATTGTGAGGTCTTAAGACAACGTTACGTACCGGGTAACGTTAGTACAACATCACAGAGCTAACGTTACGTAGCGAGTAACGTTAGTACACGGGGGAGTGACAGGCTGCGGCTGGAAATCGTAAGTAGGACGGGAAATAGTTTTAACATGACTTTAAAATCGCCACCCACCGAGCCAAAATGCTGATGTTATCAATAGTTAGTTCTGGTTTCCTAACTGCGTCGGGAGGTAACTTTAGCGTAGCTAGCTGGGAGCTTCATGGAGAAAGCTAAAGTTTATGTTAGCTGCCCTACAGCTGTCAGAGTTAGCTTCTACTTCATATATTACATTTTAACAGCTGTATTCTCAGTAATGTGACAATCTGCTGGAATCAGGTTGCTTATAAATCACTAAAATAGTAGTGACAGCACCGTTTGGCTTAGTTATTAATGCAGTTAGCATCGTTTGTTACTACTTACCTAGTTTATGACAAATGGTTTCGGCTGTGCTTCCTAACATGATGACATTGTGCTAACCGAGCACCGTTAGCCTTTACAACAGAGCCGCTTCACTTGTTAGATTATGTTTCATTACTCTGTTGATTTGTGTTTGTCGCTGTGTGCTCGTGGTGGAAAATGAATGTAAACAAAGTTGCGTGCAGGTCGCCTCAAGGCCAGGCTAATGGATGCCCCTCTAGTGGACAGAACGTGTAACAACAACCACATGCTTGTAGTGGCATTGACAATGCATAAGCCAGAGTAGTGTAGAACATATTTAACAGGCTGCATTTTGAGCATTAAATATTCGAATATTATTCGAATATTAAAAAAAATCTCAAATGGAATTCGAATAGTATTATAGAGGAAGATTGACAGCTCTAATAGCAACAGGGTAGAGATCAACTTAGATGTACTCAGTTGATTAACATGGTACACTAATTGAACAGTGCTGATAATAAGTTTGTGCTGAATAGAAGAGAGATCCTGGTTCTGATGTTGATTACAGGAACTAAAAGTACAAACCATACACTACTATACATGTGATGTCTTTTACAGTCAAGTTCTAACTAATAGTTGTCTCTCTGTGTTACTTGCGTTATCTCTCTCTTTTTGTAGAGGTCTGTGAACAAAGATCAAAAATAGGTCCATGTCATGCTATCATTCCACGTAATGTTGATCACAGGAACTAAAAGTACAAACCATACACAACGTTTGATGTATTTTAGAGTCAAGAACTAACTATTGGTTGTCTCTGTGCTTCTTCCTGTATCTCTCCTTGTAGAGGTCTGTGAACAAACACCAGAAATAGGTCCATGTCATGCTATCATTCCACGTTACTTCTACAACTCCTCCTCAATGAGCTGCCAGCTTTTCACCTATGGAGGGTGTGGGGGCAACCAGAACAACTTTAAAACTGAGAAAAAGTGTATGCAGAGATGTCCTGAAGGTGAGGAGTGAAATACAAAATACAACATGTTTCACACACAGTAGAATGTAATGCTTATTTTAGCTTTTTTATTATTTTATTGTCCTAGTTTGTAATGAGGTGCCCAGAAATTATGCACATTATCATATATTTTTTGTATTATATTCAGATTAACAAAAAAGTACTGTGTAGCTTAAAGATGTTTAGCCATGGACACTTATATGAATGAGGACTTTAATGCAACTCATAGCAACAGGGTAGAGATCAACTTATATGTACTCAGTTGATTAACATGGTACACTAATTGAACAGTGCTGATAATAAGTGTGTGCTGAATAGAAGAGAGATCCTGGTTCTGATATTGATCATAGGAACTAAAAGTACAAACCATACACAATATTTGATGTATTTTAGAGTCAAGAACTAACTATTGGTTGTCTCTGTGCTTCTTCCTGTATCTCTCCTTGAAGAGGTCTGTGAACAAACACCAGAAATAGGTCCATGTGATGCTACCATTCCACGTTACTTCTACAACTCCCCCTCAATGAGCTGCCAGCTTTTCACCTATGGAGGGTGTGGGGGCAACCAGAACAACTTTAAAACTGAGAAAAAGTGTATGCAGAGATGTCACACTGACGGTGAGGAGTGAAATACAAAATACAACATGTTTCACACACAGTAGAGTGTAATGCTTTTTTTTGCTTTTTTATTATTTTATTTTCCTAGTTTGTAATCAGCTGCCCAGAAATGATGCACATGATCATATATTTTTTATTATATTCAGATTAACAAAAAAGTACTGTGTAGCTTAAAGATGTTTAGCCATGGACACTTATATGAATGAGGACTTTAATGCAACTCATAGCAACAGGGTAGAGATCAACTTACATGTACTCAGTTGATTAACATGGTACACTAATTGAACAGTGCTGATAATAAGTGTGTGCTGAATAGAAGAGAGATCCTGGTTCTGATGTTGATCATAGGAACTAAAAGTACAAACCATACACAATATTTGATGTATTTTAGAGTCAAAAACTAACTATTGGTTGTCTCTGTGCTTCTTCCTGTATCTCTCCTTGTAGAGGTCTGTGAACAAACACCAGAAATAGGTCGATGTCATGCTGCCATTCCACGTTACTTCTACAACTCCTCCTCAGTGAGCTGCCAGCTTTTCACCTATGGAGGGTGTGGGGGCAACCAGAACAACTTTAAAACTGAGAAAAAGTGTATGCAGAGATGTCACACTGACGGTGAGGAGTGAAATACAAAATACAACATGTTTCACACACAGTAGAGTGTAATGCTTATTTTTGCTTTTTTTATTATTTTATTTTCCTAGTTTGTAATCAGCTGCCCAGAAATGATGCACATGATCATATGTTTTTTATTATATTCACATTAACCAAAAAGTACTATGCAGCTTAAAGATGTTTAGCCATGGACACTTATTTGAATGAGGACTTTAATGCAACTCATAGCAACAGGGTAGAGATCAACTTACATGTACTCAGTTGATTAACATGGTACACTAATTGAACAGTGCTGATAATAAGTGTGTGCTGAATAGAAGAGAGATCCTGGTTCTTTGTTGATCACAGGAACTAAAGGTACAAACCATACACAACATTTGATGTATTTTAGAGTCAAGAACTAACTAGTGGTTGTCTCCCTGTGCTTCTTCCTGTATCTCTCCTTGTAGAGGTCTGTGAACAAACACCAGAAATAGGTCCATGTCATGCTGCCATTCCACGTTATTTCTACAACTCCTCCTCAATGAGCTGCCAGCGTTTCACCTATGGAGGGTGTGGGGGCAACCAGAACAACTTTAAAACTGAGAAAGAGTGTGTGCAGAAATGTCCTGAAGGTGAGGAGTGAAATACAAAATACAACATGTTTCACACACAGTAGAGTGTAATGCTTATTTTAGCTTTTTTATTATTTTATTGTCCTAGTTTGTAATGAGGTGCCCAGAAATGATAAACATTATCATATATTTTTTTTTTTATTATATTCAGATTAACAAAAAAGTACTGTGCAGCTTAAAGATGTTTAGGCATGGACACTTATACGAATGAGGACTTTAATGCAACTCATAGCAACAGGGTAGAGATCAACTTACATGTACTCAGTTGATTAACATGGTACACTAATTGAACAGTGCTGATAATAAGTGTGTGCTGAATAGAAGAGAGATCCTGGTTCTGATATTGATCATAGGAACTAAAAGTACAAACCATACACAATATTTGATGTATTTTAGAGTCAAGAACTAACTATTGGTTGTCTCTGTGCTTCTTCCTGTATCTCTCCTTGTAGATGTCTGTGAACAAACACCAAAAATAGGTCCATGTCATGCTACCATTCCACGTTACTTCTACAACTCCCCCTCAATGAGCTGCCAGCTTGTCATCTATGGAGGGTGTGGGGGCAACCAGAACAACTTTAAAACTGAGAAAGAGTGTATGCAGAGATGTCACATTAACGGTTAGGAGTGAAATACAAAATACAATATGTTTCACACACAGTAGAGTGTAATGCTTATTTTTGCTTTTTTATTATTTTATTGTCCTAGTTTGTAATCAGCTGCCCAGAAATGATGCACATGATCATATGTTTTTTATTATATTCAGATTAACAAAAAAGTACTGTGCAGCTTAAAGATGTTTAGCCATGGACACTTATATGAATGAGGACTTTAATGCAACTCATAGCAACAGGGTAGAGATCAACTTACATGTACTCAATTGATTAACATGGTACACTAATTGAGCAGTGCTGATAATGAATGTGTGCTGAATAGAAGAGAGATCCTGGTTCTGATGTTGATTACAGGAACTAAAAGTACAAACCATACACTACTGTACATGTGACGTCTTTTAAAGTCAAGTTCTAACTAATAGTCATCTCTCTGTGTTACTTACGTTATCTCTGTCTTTTTGTAGAGGTCTGTGAACAAACACCAAAAACGGGTCCATGTCGTGCTTACGTTCAACGTTACTTCTACAACTCCTCCTCAATGAGATGCCAGCGTTTCACCTATGGAGGGTGTAAGGGCAACCAGAACAACTTTAAAACTGAGAAAGATTGTATGCAGAGATGTCACTGAATGTGAGGAATGAAATACAAAACACAACATGTTTCACGCATCTGAATGCATTACAGTGCAATTTTTTATTGTTTTCTTCTCCAGTTTGTAAAGAAGTCCCCCGAAATGAGGCACACAATCATATGTTTTCATTATATTCAAATAAACATTAAAAGTACTGTGCAGATTAAATATTTATAGTGAAACATATCTGATACATATATAATGACACTTGTGTTATCAAAAATCAAAAATACTGTTGTTCTTGATGGTTAATAATTTATCTTTTTTTACTGATGCAGCTCTGTTAAGCCTCTTTTTGCCACTGTAGGTGTCCCATGTTGCTTTTAAAACAAAGTTTTGACTACAGACGACAAACGCTGCTGATTATAATTCAACTTACATGATCTTTGTAACACAACTGTGATTTAGATTCTGGTGTCAACTGTACCAACTGTACAGTACATACATATGTGTTCATGCAAATCCCCACCCAGTTATCAGATCAAAGCACTTAATGTATTTTTGCTCTTTTGCAGAAGAAAAGCTCCCAGAGCCAAAGTGTTTGGACTGTTCAAGTTCATTTTTGGGGCATACAAACTGAAATTCAGTCCAGGAGAACATGTTTCCTGAAGGAAAACTGGGTGGGATGAAGAAACAACGCTGCTCATCTGAACTTACCTTACAGATACTCTGTCAGCACTCACTTAAAATGTATGTGTTCAGTTATATCACAACAGATTACCAATAAAACAACTATCTCACTACTCTGTTTTTTATGTTTATTGTTTACAGGATAAACTCAAATTAATGATATCCAGTGATATTACAGGGGTGGAGCACTCTGAAATTTCACACAATAAAATCATAACATGGAGGAAAGGAGCTTGAGAAGGTTTATTGGTTAGGTTAAATTAATTTAGTAATGCAACCAAGTATTGCCTTAACCCTAACTTATCTACTAACTATTTGGGGTGACGACTGTAACTTTGATGGTAGAACAGGTGGTTTTCACATGAAACACACTGTTGCAAAAGAACACAGTAATTTCTCCTAGCAATAAAGTGATTGCATTAACGTGGGAAATGATGGGTAGACCATGGTGTAGCCTACAGTGGTTTTAAAACGTATCTATGTTAAATCAATATGAATTTACAGTGTGTGGCTCATTAACAAATCTGCTTTAAAGTAAGTAATTGTGTTTTTACATTGTTCTTACATTGCTCCGCGTTCCTTGACCAGATGATGGCGGTAGTGCACTTTGGGCCTGCATGACAGCCTCCACTGAAGACCAAGTAGTGGATGAAGAACTGATAGCAGGTTTATTTTTCCCTAAGCGTAGCACTACAGGCAGCTTTACCTACAGTGTGTTTATCGTTCCTGATAAACTCCATCAATACAGTATCTGACAGTGTGTATTTATAAATATGTTTACTGTTTTATGACATGATTCAAGGGTCATAGTCTGTGAATCTTGGCTAATAAATCTGGAATTTTGTACAGCGTGAGGGCAAGGGCTGCCTGCAACGTTAAATCCAGGGCAAACAAAAAATATACAAACTGGTCCACTGCCCCACACAAACTCAACTGATGCAAGGTAACGATAGCTAACTGGAAGAAAGTAAAGTAGCACATGGTGAGTCCATTAGCATCGATAACGTAACGTTACATTAGCGTAACAATGTATGTATATCGCTTGTCAACACTCTGAAATATGATGTCGACTGTGTATTGGAGAGCAATATGACTACCTAGCACTGAGGTTTGAGCTAACGTTAGCCTAACGTTAGTCATGGTAATGTTACAACGTCCTTGGCAAAACTACAAACTGCTTTGGCTTTTAATTAGCTCTTGCATCAGAAACACAAGAGCAATTAAATGAACACGCACGGATGTCATCAGAAGTTGACTGAGTGCTTGATTTGTCAGTGCCAGACAAGCTAATGTTTGCTAACAGAAAGTGTGAAGTCAAGCACTAAGGAAGTGTAATCGTTTTAATTACCACTAGGCGGGGATAGAAGATAAAAAAGGTGCTCTCTTCTCTTCCTCCTCCATCCCCTGAAAAACGTTCTGTTACCTGGACACTGTTGCATGCTAAAACCGGCCTCTAAAGACTGCAGGCATTCAGACAGGGAGATACAACCAAACTTCAAGCCTAAAAACATCATCCTTAGCCTGGAATTAAGTCTAATAGCCAGCTGGCATCTTACCCTTTCTCAGGCTGCTTTTTGTGTGTGTGTGTGTGTGTGTGTGTGTGTGTGTGTGTGTGTGTGTGTGTGTGTGTGTGTGTGTGTGTGTGTGTGTGTGTGTGTGTGTGTGTGTGTGTGTGTGTGTGTGTGTGTGTGTGTGTGTGTGTGTGTGTGTGTCACATGACATCCAGAGTACAAAATTTGCACCATCCACCAGCAAAATGCTGTTAAAATATGCTGGTCGATTTGCTGCATTTAACAGTCAAACAAACTGGTAATCTATTGAGTGGCTAGTACAATTTAAACATTCACTAGTCATTTGGCTGGTGGACAAAAAAGTAAATGTTGCACCCTGAATCATTCAAGACACTGCAAAGTTGTTGCCCAACATAATTAAAGGCAAACGCATTAGCTAAAAAACTGTATGTAGGGTATCGTGATCGTATCTTGGCCTACCAGCTCAGTTGCTTTACTATATTACTGTATGTTGTACATAACAAAATGATCTTTTGCTTTCATTTTGTGATAGTAATATACTGTATTTGAGCAATGTGGTGGTCTTATTAATAGCAGTGTTGTTTTGTGTTCCTTCCTCAACAGAGTGACAGCAGCACACCCGAAATGAACCATACTAATCCAGGGGCAGTGGGTATGTATCACAGTTTTACAACACACAGTTCTCTTACAAAATGTAGCAAGGAAACAACACATATGAGGGTTTAATGTAAAGTTGTGATGGATACAGACTCCATAGGTAACATAGCTTTTGTACAGTGGTTATATAAGGCACGTGTTCACATACATTTATCCAAACAATCTAAACAATTAATAAAGCACACGATAAGCATATCAGACTGGTTAAATAAGGTTTTGTCCAGCAGATTGTTGTGCTGAAACCACTATGTTACTGTGTCATCACTCCTTTGGACTGTATTATTCATACAGTCAATAAAAATGTACGTCATTGTCTTTTTGATAGATTACATTTTAAATTCCAACCAATGATTTTTCAGCACAAGGTATTCTCTATTGTAGTGTAGACATGTTGCCACTGTGATTTGCTTTGTTAATAAAATGTCTCTTAGCAACACGAGTTTGCTGAACACCAGGAGCTCATGGAGTGTTCAGTGAGCTCAGTCAGCATTGTCACTTTTGTTTCACTGTAGAATCTGTAGGTATGTGTCAGACCACATTTGGATTGAAACCAAGTTGTAGTCAGTTCTGGAGAGGTAATTGACATGCAAACACTGCTTTAACACGCATCAAATTCTGCAAGTGCTTGTACTCTCCTCATTTTCAAGATTCTGTCATAGCATCTGTTAAAAGATCTTTCCAGCTCCTACAGCAAATACAAAAGGAGTGAAGTAGGCTACTTGTAGAAGAATGTTGTGTTCTAGTGGAGTTGAGCCACTTGCACAACCTCTGCCAAGTCAGACTGAAAGCTCTTCTGGTGGCTCTAGTGACACCACATGCCCCATTTAGACACTTGATCTCTGTGTTTCTTTTATTTTGGCAACTGCCTGGCAACAGGCAGTTAGACCTGCCTGTAGATTTAATCTCTGTCTAATTTTGCTGAAATTTAAGTGGGACTTTTATTGTTTTGAAAGAGTGGGAGGTTAGTATAGTGTCTCAGTACTTTAAAATCCATTTGTTGTAAATACAGTGTTTTCTCATATTTCAAAGGATCTTGTGTAAAAAAAAAAAAAAAAACACCCTCCCAAAGGTGAATGAGGGCATGTACTGTATGTGTGTCCGTGTATTTGTATGTGGTGATGGAGGTTATTATGTCGCAATGAATGGGGAGCCTCCAGCACTGTCATTCATCCACCAGCCAAATCTAAGCTACATGCTCCACATTCCTCTCCTCACACAAACAGTGGGACTGAAGTGAAGTGGGTTGTGCTGTTTGTGTTTGTGTGAGTCCCTGTGCACGTACGCATGTTCGTCAGTGGGATGAATGGGCTGGAGTGGGTTGTATAACAGCAGAGAACCACAGAGAACATTAAAGGAAACTGTAGCTGTTCAAATGCTTGAAATTAAATGACATTTCAGTGGACCATTGCAGTGTTTCTGTATGGCTCATCCTATTTACTATATACACAGGCTACTTTGCTGTTGACCATTTTCTATAGCACGCTGCTGTCATGTTGCGGTCAAAGCTTTGGCCCCATGGTGAGATAGCTGAAGGGAAGGTTCATTTTAAAAGTACCGCATTACCATGCAACAGTTAGGCATCATTTACAAAAGTAAAAGCAGATATTGTAGTTTTTGTGATGGATTACAGAGCAACGTATATAGCATCTTCTAAGTAGCTGGAAATAGATTTTCATATAAAGTAGAATTCTTTTTTAAGAACACTGATTGTCTGGAAGGTAGCACATTTATTTACAAAAATCACAAACTAGTATTGCATAATTTTAAAAGTGACATGATTTGTTGTAAAAAGCATGGCATGACTGGCATTATGTCTAAACCCTGAATCAAGTGAGGATATGTGTATGTGTGTATATATATATATACATACATACATACATACATACATACATACATACATACATACATACATACATACATACATACATATAGTATATATAAAGATTCTAAGGCAGGTAAAGTTCAAGTTTAAGAGACCACATGAAAGAGACAAAAGGTGTCAGGCCAGAAGCGATGCAGTAAAGAGAGAGGCCAACACAGAGAGAGGGAGAGGCCTCTTGGTCTGCTTTCCCAGGCTATGCATCAGGAAGGTTGTCTGTTTTACACTATGACCACCGCATAGCCCTTTCCTGGGGAAATCCGAGACAAAATTGAGAGAGGCTGCTGCAAGGGAGGGAGAGGAGAACAGGAAAACTAGCCCTGGGAAGGAGGTAGGGGGGGCAGGTATGGTAAAGCCCACACAGCATCAGCGACAGAAAAAGAGCTGGAGCTTTTGGGAAGTCTTAAGTGGAACACACGCACAGGCGCATAGACATAAAACGTGCATGCATGCATGCTTACATCCCTTCTTGTTTCTGAGCTCTTTTACTCCCCATGGTCTTTCAAAAAATGTGCTCTGAGAGTATTTTGGCTGCAGATTCAGCTGGAATGCAGAGCTAATGCTGGGTTCCTCTACTGTCCAACCAGCCTCAGCTGTTAATCCGATGTTATGGCTGCTCTGCTATGCCTGTTTTAACTAACAATATTTCCAGTATATCACATTACCTGTAAGCTAAGATTGAGGTTGGACACAAAACAAGGTATTTCAAGACAAATTTGACCTTTTATTAATATGACCGGCACTCAAGAGCAAGGGCAAGCAAACGTATACAGCACGCAAACGTATATTTGCATAGCAAGGTAATCGCCATTATAGCCGAGCAACATTGTTTGGAAAAGTTGATAAACATTTGTTCAAGCAGGAAATAGTGGTAACTGGAATAAAAGTCTTGTCATTGGAGGTTTCAGTAGAAAATTTAATGAGTTTTAATTGTTGGCAAAATGACACACTTGCATAGCCTTTGCATATTTTTAATGAATTTCGGCTTTGAGAATTAGATCTAGAGGATTTGCATCTTGCAAAAGTTCCATTTTCCCAAATCAGAACTCTTTACTTTAAGGCCCAAAAGAGCTGAATAGAAAGCCATTAGGTGCCTCATATGGTAAAAACAACAAAAAACTATAAAGGGCTGATAGGTTGGGATTCCTTGACAGGTTATAGAGGTCAAAGGTCAGAGTGAAACCCCACCTCATCTATGCATGTGTGTAATCCCCCCAGGTCTTGACCCTGCCGTGCTGAGAGACCAACTCTTCGAGCTATGGAACCGGAAAGATCTGCAGACGGTGAGAGTCATTGTGTGTGTGTGTGTGTGTGTGTGTGAGTGGGGGGAGGGGGGGTTCTCGTTTAACTACATTCGTGGGGTCCAATAACCGGGAAAACAGTATACTTGTGGGGCCAAAATGCTGGACCCCACAACATTAAAGGGCAGTTTGAGGGTTAAGACTTGGTTTTAGGATTAGGGTTAGAATTAGGTGATGGTTAGGGTAAGGGTTAAGGTTAGGCATTTAGTTGTGATGGTTAAGGTTAGGGTAAGGGGCTAGGGAATGCATTATGTCAATGATGGGTCCCCACAAAGAGTGTGCGTGCGCGCCAAAGGTAGAGGGATAGAGTCTGTGTTTCTGCGAGAGGCACTTGCACAGGAAGGAACACAAGAGAGAGAGCTTGGATACCAACATGTTTAAATGAAGCTCACGTGTGTGTGTGTGTGTGTGTGTGTGTGTGTGTGTGTGTGTGTGTGTGTGTGTGTGTGTGTGTGTGTGTGTGTGTGTGTGTGTGTGTGTGTGTGTGTGTGTGTGTGTGTGTGTTAATGTGGAAAGCAGAGTGTCTGTCAGTAGGAAGGAAGGAATTCGCATTGCACTGAATGAACTTGAGATCTGTGTGAGGAGGATATTGAGTGGATGACATCTGTTTTGCAAATTAAGACACAGCGCACGCCTTTCTCACAGAGATATTATTTTCTTGTGTAGAAATTTCATAATGCCAGAGTTTGCATTCTTTAGCTGAGACCTAAAATGTGTCACAAGTCTCTGTGTCTGCTAGCCACTTGGAGGGTAGTTGGCTGTCTCCACCGCCTACTGTGGTGCAGCTATTCTAAAAAAAATGTCACTTGTCAGTAATCTAATTTTGCCAACAACTTTGACTTATTTAATATTTATTGCAAATTTCTAGTCTAGGTTAACGCTGGTATTTCAAAAGGATTAAAACACCCCTCTATACTCACTGAAATCTTTTGAGAAGTTACCAATTGACACACAAATCATACTGCATATGTAAATGATGGTGAACAAGCACTCTTAAGTTCCAAACTAAAACAACTGTGTTTTGCAAACAATAGGAAGAGATTCCCTTCAACATGACCGACATGATATTTGTGTGGCTGTAATATGAATGATCCACATATTCAGATTTGAATGAATCCACCTTAAAACAAGATTACAAAGACGAATAAGCTGTAATGTTTTATACATTTACCTTTTCCTCCAACATTTTAGTTTTAATTCACAGTGCTCCCTCTCTTTTCTCCCCCCACAGCTACATTGGACAGCCCTCCAGGGATTTTCAAAGTTGTCTGAGCCTCTGGAGGCTTTACTAACAATCCTGGAGGGCTGTCCAGGCAAACAGCGGGGTCGGAGCCACACCGTCGGCCAGCACATCCTCATGGAATTCCAGTCATGGATGAAAGAAAGTCCTCAGGTAGAAGAGAATCATGAAACAAATCCTTTTAAACTAAAGAAATGTACTGCCGAGTTTAAGTTTTAAGACCTGCAGATCTGGACACTTCAGCACTTGAACAGTTTCCACAGTGCAACCGGCTTCGTCTTTAGCAGTTAGTCCCCGTGCCAATCGCTAGGCAAAAAAATACACTTGTGCCAGATGTAGGTAATGATTTATACAAGTATCTTTTTTTGATTTAATAGCTAAACGAGCATATGCATGTTTGTGTGTGCATATTGAATAATTAGCTAAATATAAAATGTATTACACTGCCATCTTTGTAAACTGGTACAAGACATGCATCCCATTGTAAAATATGTGTACGTATCCAGATATTTAAACCATAACCCATCAATGTGACTTCACACAATTGAGCCATGGGCGAAGATGTACAAAAATGTCACCCGGTCCTTAGTTGGGAGATTGCCTGAACCACATTTACAGAAAAGCAAATTTATTATTATTATTTTTTTTTTTTTCACATGTTTAGTTGCCAGTGCATTTATTGAGTAAAGTGAGTGAGCTAAAGGCCATGTTTAATGAGGTTGCATCTAAAAAGTGAATACTAGAGCACATGGATCATCTCAAGTGGTCCTGTATATTGTATCTTTTTTATCACTGAACTCCTGATGATCCACCTTCATGCCACACGCGTGTTTCCAGTTCCTCTACAACAGCGAGATTAGCTCCAATACTTCCAGTTGTGTCTCATGAGTGACCTTGTTCCAAAATTCAGTATTAGCGACAATTATTGCTGTATGTTCCATATTCTTTTAGATATTGTTGTACATATATTTTTGGTTCCTTGTCATTTGTGTCCGTCCCTCCATCAGGTGACCCTGAGTTCACTCTCAGAGCAACAAGCAATGGCTCTTCAACAGCGGGCTCTGAGCTTACTAACAGATACCCAGCCCAACTTTGTAGAAAGTCTCATAAACATCTACCAACTCAATTCCCTGGATCCAGCCATACTCCGACTGCACATTATACGGTTGCAGGCTCTTCACTGCTATAAAGAGGTGAGTTCCTCATTTGATGTTAGCATTATTATTTTTTTATGCCAGAAGGATTTCAGACAAAATAATTTGACACCGTTTTATACTCTGGTTTTTCACAGGCTGCAGTACTCGCCATAAAGCTGAAGTTACAGAAAGAACTGGATATGGAGGAGGTGAGACAAAACATTTTCAACAGACATGTCTGTGCAACCTTTATTCATACTGTAAGCAGTGAATACATTGGCATACTGTACTTAAAATGTGTTAGATCTGACTTTTTCAAAATGGCCTCTAAAATATCTAACCAATTTCCAACATTGTCCTTTACAATCTTCTTCTGCAGATGTGTGTACCACTAATCTTGCAAAATAAGTTGCCATTGGCAGAGTCCTTCGTCATAGGCCACAATCATCTAGAACAGCGACTGGTCACACTGCTAGACTTGTGGTGCCACCCCAGCTTTAGTGTGGAAGAGATAAGCATGTATGGAACATGTGTGAACATATGGGAACCTACAGTATGTATGTAGGCATCAGTGTGTCGCTGTAAGATCTTGTGTGTGTGTTTTTCCACAGGCGGTTCCCTCGCATCTCTCTGACCAAACAATGCATGAGCCAGATCCAGCCCAAATTGCTCACCAAACAAGTCTTCAGACTCTTGGAGAAATTCAACATTGACCAAGGTGTGTGACAGGCTCGTGTGTAGTTGTTCATGTATGGGTGTCACCTCAGGCAGAAATGATTGTGATCTCGTCTTTTTGACTCAGGACTGTGTCCCAATGCTCTGCACAAGAGGAGATTGGACTCTTTACGTTTCCTCATGTACAAGAGGTTTGTGGATGTAAGTGATGCAGCAGGCATTTAATTTCATCAAATCATTTATACCATTTAATCACGCAGGCTGGTCATCAGTGACTTGCTCTTTTTTTGTAGCTAGCATTAATTAATGGTAATGCTTTTAGGATGGAATACCTTTTTTTTTAAGACTACACCTACATGCCTTTTTAATTTAATTACAAGATTTTACTCTCAAGCCTTTAATTCCTTGGGAGGAATATTGATATGCATATGAGAAAAAAGACTTTCTCAGAAATATTTTTAAATCAAGGGTTAATATACACTTGGCTCATATACACTGCTTTGAAAAGCCCATGGGTTATTTGTTTGTTATTTGAACATTAAATTAGCATTTTGAAATTTGATACATTGATGAATGCAATGTTTTTAATACACTAAAGCAATAGTAGTTATTTATTTTATTAGGTCAATGCAATTTCATTGAATACAAAATAAGAGAAGCAGATCTATGTAGACCCTTGTGTCTGAAGTATTTATTCAAAATGTTATATTTTTCTGCTCAGATCTTATGTTTCCCGTTTTAGTTACACATGTCAACCTCAATCACTGATCAAATTGTAACTGTGCCTTTTGAGCCAATAAAAGCTGGCAACAGATCTCAGTGGAATCTCGGTTGATTTCGGGGTGAAGGATAGTTTCCGCTCCTGAAAACATGAGCAGATGGCGGCATTAGAGGTTTTCTAAAGAATTACTTTTTTTGGCCCAGGTTTGTGGGTGCCAGAGGAAAAACAAAAGTATTATAACTAAGTATTTACTAACCTTACTTTATCAGTAAATACATATTGCCCGTACTTTCATAAAAGGCCGCTATCAAAGAAGATGATTTAATAAGAGTCTGACTGTCACCGTCATACAAGTGGTGCAAGGACTAGTGGGAGGGACACTAAAAATGACCAAATTTACCCATGATGACACAACTGCTGGGAAGAAAAATGGCAATTTTGGTTTGTTTGTAAATGTGTTTTTTATTTTGCCACAATATGTAAAAGGGCAATATTGGAATTGTTACAAAAATAATATATTATTCATACTCTGTGAGTATTTATTAGTATTTTGTACTCTTTTAGAAAAGCATGACCGAGGAGAACTGGAGTGACCATGTACAGGTAGGTGTGTATGCATCCGCCAGTGTGGAGAAATAAACTCTGTATATATCTTAGTATCAAATATCTTATTTAGGATGTATTTATTGTGATTTTTTTTTTGTGTGTATTATGTATGTATAGTACGTTGTGGCAGATGACCTTGAGCTGCAGATCCATTTGGTGGAGATGTTGGTAAGGTACTGTGGTCTTCAGAAAGCCGCTCAGTGGTCACTGAGGTACAACATCCCCAGAAATCGACTTCCCTCTGGGGTATGGGAAACGCAGCAGAGTCTACCGCCTGGTCTACAGTGAGTTGGCAAGAATATGCATAAACATATCCTATTATGCAACTTGTGGTAATCTAGTTGCAGCATCCCTAATGTTATCTATCCACTCTCATTCCCACACACACACTTTTCTCCTTTTTTAAAATGCACAATCACAAAAATACACACATTTGTCACCTCTGTTCAGACAGATAGGTCGGAGTGGTTCAGCACAAACTGAGCAGTGGATACCGTCTCGGTCTCACTGTCAGAAGTTCTATCAAGTGCCACTCACCAAAGACAAGGTTCATTTTGTGGACTCTCCGGAATCTCTTCAGAGATGTCGAAACATTGTGCTGAAGGTACAGAGAACTAAATGCTTAAAGGTTCAGTAGGTAGGTCACTTTTTTTCTCATATTTGCTAAAGCTGTCACTATATCCTGACACGTGAGACAGATTATCTGTGAAAAAAATCCTGTTTCTCTGCCTGCACCTAGTGCTGGTAATGACGTTTCCACCGCAAAGGAATACAACCAATCAAGAGTCGAGGAGTCTCCTAATGCAGTGTCAATGACTGCTCATGAACTTCAATCAAACTGTCAAACTAGGCAGAGGTCATAGATTATCTGTCTCATGAAGTACTGTAAGAATATAGTGACGGTTAGGGTTGAGCAAATATGATAATATAAAAGTTACCAACTGCAGCTTTAATTGAAAATGTTTTGTGTCTCTAAATCAACCATTAATGATAATCTATATATGTAATAGATAGGCAAATGGGGTTGCTATTGAAAGTATTTATTGTGAATCATTTAAAAAAAAAAAAAAAAAAAAAAAAGTGCTGCTGTCTTATCCACCCCTGTCTTTATCCTTTCTTAGGAATGTGATATAGTAGGCGTTGACATGGAGTGGCAGCCCACGTTTGGCTGTATCTCAACTCAGCAAGTTGCCCTAATACAGCTTTCAGTTTTGGACCAGGTTTTCTTATTAGACCTTTGTGCAAATGGATTCTGTCAACACCCTGATACTATTAGTTTCATCAGGAGCTTGTTCTCCGAAAGAAACATCCTTAAACTGGGTAGGAAACAGGCTTGACAAAGGTTAAATCAAATTCATCTGAGGCTGTTTATACTTGTGTCTCTAACATTTCTCCTTTCTTCCCATTCAGGTTATGGTATGTCAGGGGATCTCAAGTGTCTCTTGGCCACCTGGCACCAGCTTTTAGAGGAGCCATTGAGGATGGAGGGGATGCTTGATCTTCTTAATGTACACCAAAAGGTAACATTATCCGTCATTCACATAACTTCATACAACTGACTTCTAAAATTTATCCTGCAGTTAGTCTTAGAGTGCCAATTGAAAATATGCTATTAGAACATCATGCTTCTTTAATAAGTAGGTGTGTAATGTTTTACTAAATTCAGGCTTAGATTCATTACATTACAGTGGTGTCATAATTCAAATACATTTTCAGTACAGCAAATTTAGTGCCTGATAATTCAAAACACTATTTCAAAATGGCAGGTTTGTGCAGGATGTCCCATGTTGCACAGTCGAGCCGAGCCATAACATGCAGTGGAAATGCGGCATTGGCCTGGTTCAGCTCAGCAAGCATCAGTGTTGGCATTGCCACTTGTCCACTGTACCCCATTTAACCAGGGTTAAAGGGCCAGAGGATTCTAACATTTGGATTTGTGTATCATTGCATGGTCATAGCTTAGGTACATACTGCAGCTATGGCCCAGTAGTTTGCCTGAGATATACTGTACAGTATGTAGCTAAGCCCTTGGTCTCTGAGGTGGACAGGAATGTGGACATGGCAACATGGCTCTGTAACTGATGAGGTTGCTTCACCATCTGCTGGAGTAGGCTGCATGTTGCAGGATGTGAGGAATCCAAGAAATGTTTTTGGAAATAAAGAGGAATGTCTGGTTGAAAGAGGATGATGTGGCAGGACATTAAATGGGGGGATTTCAGTTCAGTTCAATCATATATTGCCTGGAGCCTTGCATGGCCACAAATTCTAGATGATTTCAAATAAATAAAGTTGCTGTAATTGCAACCATGAAAAAAGGTCTTTATTGGAGGAAAATTCAACACATTGAATTCTCACTTTAACGTCTATGCCTTTTCCAGATCCAGCGTCGAAAGGTCAATAGGACTCAAAATGGACCTAAAGACGTGCTGGTAGGAGAGGACTCTGCAGAGAAAGGCCTCAGTCTGCTGGTACAACAGGTCCTGGGAAGGCCCCTAGACAAGACAGAGCAGATGTCCAACTGGGAGAAACGGCCACTGCGCATCAGCCAAATTAGATATGCAGGTAAGGTATTATGCATGAACACACAGACAATGACAGGAAGACAGATGGTCGCTGTTCTTTTCACTAAAGAATATCACAGATTATTTTGTTATCCCCTGACGAACTGCAAACCAATACCTCCTCCCCCCTTTTCCTCTCTCTCTCACACTCTCTCTTGTTTCTTAACCTCCTTCTAGTGGCAGATGCCTACTGTTTGCTGGATGTGTACTCTGTCCTCTCCAGAAACCCAGCTTACTTTGGGCTACCAGCTGACCTGCGCAGCATCTCATCAAGCCAATCAGAGAAGAGTGCAGACAATAAACAGAAGGAGAAACATGCCAAGCAGATGAAACAGGCCCATGGCAAAGAGGTCTGGAATCAATTACCATTTCACCAGCAATTGCTGATAGTGTTTTTATTTTTTTATGAGGTTTCAATTGATACCACATGTCTTTTGGTCTAGGATGTTAGAATACATTAATTTCCCAAGGAGGAAAAAATGAAGACTTGTATAGATAATTTGAAATCAACGGGGACATTTCATTAATGGGATTGTGGAAGCCAGAATCCATTACCTACTTGGCCTGTTCTTGACCCTCCTTGACATGTTAGCAATTGACTCTGAATAAGTGTAATATGGTCATCTTTTAAACATTTCTGTACACTTTCCTGTTACTTTGCTATGAATAAACAAGGAACATGAGGAAAAAAAGCAGGTAACTTTAGGAGGGCCTTTGAATCAGAAGGAAAGTGTGTATGAGTTTTTTCCTTTCATTTGCCAAATTCTGGACTTTTATTTAGAACATGGGTTATTTTTTATGTTTGTTTAACTTCCCAGACTGCAATAAGTTAGATCCAACCCATTTTATTTATTTTCATAACTATTGTGCTGATACATATAACAATTCTTAGAGCTTTGAGCTTCCAAGTGGCACAATAAATACAGTTAAACGGAAGAACCTGGGTTTGAGCATGTGTTTGACCAAGACACTTCAGCAGTTCCTATCAGCTCCAGGGGTGCAGTTGTATAGCTCACCCTGTGCTTTGACCTCCCTGTACTGTGGTGCAAGTGAAAAGAAAATCCCCCTGTGGGGATCAGTTAAGTATCACATTATTGTCTCTGTCCATTTAGGAATGTCAGGGGGCTCAAAGGATCAGTCCCCCTCGCTCCGACACAGAGAAAGGCCTCCTGTGTGGCGAGAAGCCCTCAGAAGACACCCCTGCTCTGCCCCCCCAGCAGTTGCGGGTGGTGTGTGACAACATGCTGCAGGGACTCGGGAGGTACCTGCGCTGTTTAGGAGTCGATGTGGTCATGTTGGAGAACACCGATGATCACAGAGTAGCAGCAAAGGTTAGTTAGCAGTCCGAGCAGAAGACACACACATACCTTTTTATACACAATAAACACAAACAAAAAGAACTCTCAAAGCCAAAATGTTTCATATTTTAGATAACCAATAATAACATTACTTCATTTATGCTTTTTGTTTTGTTCTGATGTGTATTTGTTGTGTGTCAGTTAGCACAAGCTGAAGGCCGTTTCATACTCACATGTGGACAACCGTTCCAGAGTGTAAGTACTAACATATGTAAACTCTTGGTGTGTGTGTGTGTGTGTGTGTGTGTGTGTGTGTGTGTGTGTGTGTGTGTGTGTGTGTGTGTGTGTGTGTGTGTGTGTGTGTGTGTGTGTGTGTGTGTGTGTGTGTGTGTGTGTGTGTGTGTGTGTGTGTGTGTGTGTGTGTGTGTGTGTGTGTGTGTGTGTGTGTGTGTGTGTGTGTGTGTGTGTGTGTGTGTGTGTGTGTGTGTGTGTGTGTGTGTGTGTGTGTGTGTGTGTGTGTGTGTGTGCGTGTGTGTGTGTGTGTGCGTTCGTGTGCGTGCGCGTGCGTGCGTTGCGTCGCGTCGCGTGCGTGCGCGGCGTTGCGGGCGGCGGCGTTGCGTCGCGTCGCGTGCGCGGCGCGCGGCGGTTGCGGCGTCGGGCCGGGGCCTTGTTTGCTTGTATACACATGCTGCCTCTGTCTCCCCACGTAGTTGCGGTCCCAGGTGGGTGAGGGTTGCTGTCTGTCCCTAGACTGTTCAGAAAAGGCCAGAGACCAGGCTGTTCAAGTCCTCAGACACTTCAATGTCCAGCTCACTCCCAGCGACATATTCAGCCGCTGCCAGGTAGGGAAATCCACGCTGGTTCTGAGTGTGTTTTTATTAAATTAACGGTGTATAAACTGTATACTTCTGTATTGTTCTACTAATTAATGTAATGAAAATAATTATCAATACAAATTGGGAAATAGTGAGTACTGTGGGCACAGTCATAAGTTCACCAGTTGAGGTCCAAGACTAAACAGTACATACATGCAAAAGCTTTCAATGAGAAAGAGGAAAAAGCCTAGTTCCTATATCAGTAAAAAGTACAAGCAATATAAATTCCCAGGCTATTTCTGTGGTTATTAAACAATGCTAAACTTCCCGAATTCTGAGAACAAATAATATGGTGGCTGTGGTGTTTTGTGTAATGGAGAATGGAGAAGAAATGGAGAAGCTTTATAAAACACAACTTATTATTATTATTATTATTATTTTAATTTTTTTTGAGAAAATGTAAGTAATGTGGGTGTTGTACTGGATTATTGTGGTGAAAGTGAGAATGAGATTTCAGATACAAGTGGCCAAATTGGGCTTACCTTTACTGAAATGAACAAGGAAGGAGCTTGAAGTTGAACTGCTGCACCTTCACATTTAAGGTGGCCAGTTGAGGCTGTGAGCTATTCTTGTTCCAGAACCTGGGGCTGACCCAGGAGACTTTTTATCAGGAGATTAGATATCCCATATGGCCTTCGAATGCCTCGGGGACACCAGTAGGAGCTGGAGGATGTGGCTGAAGAGAAGGATGGGTCACTTGTTTAGCCTGCTGCCACCACAACCTGGACTTGAAAATAAATAGAATAATTCAGTGGTATGAATTAAACACAAGATATTTTTCTAATTTAACCACAAGGGAACCAGGATGGAAACAAATTGAACCTGGAGGAAAAATGAAACTGGATAAAAACCTTTCAGTATCATATTCTTTTTTCCTCAATTACAGAAACATTGCTTACTTGGGTAGAGATACACATAAGTGTGCAATGCACTGCATTATTCTAATTCCTATTCAATCATGTTTGTGGAGCCTGGAAAAGATGTTTGTCAGTCAGCTTGTTGCTACCAATCATTGTCGGATTTACGGTACATGAACTGTAGATATCTCCATGGGTGGCTGTTAAGGGAAACCTGTGTGTGCTGCGACTGTGTTTGTGTGTCTGTGGCGGCGGTTGTGATTGGGAGGGGTATCTTTGCAGGACACTTTCTAAACTTGGGTGTTCTGGCCTGCTCCTGGTGGGAGGCCCTAAATGTGTCAAGATACACCACTGGGTGCATTTCTTTCAGACCCAAGATGTAAAACACCTGGACCACCTACCTCCTGTCTTGATGATACCACGTTAAAACACATGCACAGTGGCCAAATGGTCATCCGCCTACTTTTCCTATTTATTGGTTACTCCTGATGCCACTTCAAGTCAATGTCACTTTGATATATTATGGCTAAAGAAGGGCCAAATGTGACTTTGTTGTTACACACCACCAGTAACAGCACTGCCTCAGCAAACGTGAGAAAACTTTTGTCATTTGGTAATCTTTGGGGTAATCTTTTACAACCTCATTCAGGTTATAACTATATATATTATAATTTAAAATCTGTTAAAAAAATGTAATTAAATTGAAATGATTGCTAACTGAAAAAATAAACTACCTTTTGCTTTTTTTAATTGATTATCTAAAATTGAAGACCAACCGTAAATGAGCTCATTTATTACCTTAAAGACACAGGTTATAAAATATGGTGTGTGTGTGTGTGTGTGTGTGTGTGTGTGTGTGTGTGTGTGTGTGTGTGTGTGTGTGTGTGTGTGTGTGTGTGTGTGTGTGTGTGTGTGTGTGTGTGTGTGTGTGTGTGTGTGGAGTTGGGGAGAGAATTTCATCCTGGGGGTTGCTCTTTGGCCCACCCAGGCAAGGTTAACCCCTTTGTTATCTGATTGTAAAGCTCTCTGATTAGCAATGGATGGGTTAGTTTCTCTCCCTTTTGTCTCTCAGTGTTTCTCCCTCATGCACATACACCACTGATCAATGTCCTGAGGAAAGAGAAGTAAAAATAAAAAAAAAGTCAGAAGAGGAGATTAACCACAGACTTGTGTGTAAAGATTGTGCAGGGAAAGGGTTAATGTTTGTCTCTGTGTATCAATAGGCCCAACAGAGATTTTAGAGGCATTGGAATGTGTGTCCACTATGGAGACCCCAAGAGGGAAAGGGAGATGGAGAAGGCCTCCTATGAAAGTGTGTCCTTGTCTGCATTCTTACGTGTACTTGGGTACAATGAAGTGGTAAAAACAAAAGAAACACTGTTTTTTATGATTCGCTCATTGATAAGGTAATCTTCATTTGTGTTTGATGGATATATTTGCAATTGATTTATCGTCTGTGTGGCTCTGAGAAAACCCAACTCCAGAAAAGTGAGAGTGGTTCTTTTAGAAGTTATTAGCCTGGTTGACACCAGACTCTTCTCATTTGTAACTGAGAGTGGGTCTGGGAAAGGTTCATTGACAGTTCATTTACAAAGGGGCGTCACAAACGGACGGCGCTCAAATGCCTCCGGGCGCATTGGATAGTCCTTCAACCAATCAGACCAATGATCCGGGGGACGCTGCGCTTCGGTAGCCGTCATGTTGAATGTAAACAAAAAGCTGCTCGCCGTCGCAGCACTATCGTCGTCACATAAAGCCCACCTCAGCGGTTGTGATTGGTGCCTCAATTTTGGGGACATTGGAAATGGGTTTGAATGGGCTCTTTGCCAGACTGACTTGCAGTTTGTCAGGGTTTACCCAGGCTAAGAAGTTATGTTAACTAACTTTAAAGACATATTTATTTGTGTATTCAATCTGAAATGAAGGAAGAATCATGTTAACTTTAAACTAATGTCTCCCTGTAGTAAAACAGGATTCGGTCATGTATTTAAATGCCGATCTAGCATTGTAAATAAACTAGCTTAGGCTGTAAATGCTGTGGTATATGGCATTGTTCTGTGCCATGTACTGTACTTAAAATAAAAATAAATAAACATGGCAGAGGCCTACCACACAGGCTGAACTGGATAGCCCAGAGAGAAACATTTATTGTTAAATAAAAATAAAAAAGACATGCAGGAGAAATTAAAGATTAAATTCCATGTGGTTCCTCCTAGTTGTTGACAAAGCCTTTGAATTGTTATAAACAAGATACGTTTTTATTTTCATCCGTATTCTGTATGCCAATCAAGCATCCAAATGCAGTTGTTTCTGGTTTGTAGCCACATTGATAACATTTTCAGTTGAAAGTTTGGTTCCTCCTAAAGTCAGTAACATGTTAAAACCATTGTTGTTCAAATTAAATAGTTTCACATGGCTAACATATCATTTTTCAGCTCAGAAGAATCTAGCTTTGTCCCTCCACTCTGGCACAAATGAAAACTACAAGATGTAAAAACTATTCATACTATATAGTATACTATGCTGTAAAGGTGTTTGAATATTGATCTTATTGGAACAAATATACTATTAAAATATGTTCTTTTTAAGTAATAAACATTTTGTGATAGTTTATTCATAGTATATTAGTTTGTGAAAAATAAAGTGTCTTTTCAGCACCAAAATGCCCCAAAAATATATTAAGAGAGCTACATCTTTACTATGTAAAGATGTTGACGAGTGTCACTATATTAATTTAGTCTGTAATCCTTAAATATCATCTGTGTGGATTCCTGCAATGGGTTGGGTAAGAGGGTGGACTTGGCTATTGGTCCATTACAGTTTCCTTTTTCAGCTATATCCTATCCTTACCACTAATGCCTGCTGCGTCTACACTTTACATATATACACAAGCACACACATTTCCGTTGGGCTGTGCAGTTCCATCAGATGTCCCTTACTGGCCTTTTATAGACATGTTGAGATAGCAAAGATATCCTGATAGACATGAAGCCAGTGAAACACATACATACACACACACATATATATATATATATATATATATATATATATATATATATAGAGACAGACAGACAGACAGACAGAGTAATAAGCATACACTTTCAAAACTGATAAACACACACAGTCACCTCAGCACCTTTACACACGCACACACACTCAGAATCAGTCGTAGACACTATTGCAGCAGAATCACTGGTTCCCACGCACCAGACTACTGGGGAAGTGAAAACAAGAGCAACAGGAACCGCCACACCGTGAGAGGGAGGGGTGGGAGAGATGAGGGGGGGTTAGGGAGAGGAAAAAGGGAGGGAGGGAGAGAAGTGAGAACAGAGGTGATGGCAGTTTTTTTTTTTTAAAAGACCGACCGAAAGGGAACGGTAGTGAAAGCAATTGAGAAGGAGTGAGTAAGTTAGGGAGAAAGACAAAAATAACATGGAGTCGTTGAGACGGAATTACAGAGAGATTGTGTGAGAAAGTCAGAAATTGTGTGTGTGTGTGTGTGTGTGTGTGTGTGTGTGTGTGTGTGTGTGTGTGTGTGTGTGTGTGTGTGTGTGTGTGTGTGTGTGTGTGTGTGTGTGTGTGTGTGTGTGTGTGTGTGTGTGTGTGTGTGTGTGTGTGTGTGTGTGTGTAAGCGAGAGGAGTGTTTGTTTAGTGAGGAAGAGCCAGAGGAAAAGAGAGTGTCTGAGAAAGGTGGCATTGAAGGAAGAGAAGAGGTGGAGGAGGGCGAGGCAATAGAAAGACTTGTCTGTCCTTTTGATCTACAAAGAGAGCCGCGGGCTAAGAAACAGGAGGAATGTGAGAGGTTGAGACACGTTTAAAGTTACCTTTCACTGGCTGTGTGTGCATGTGTGTGTATATTTGTGCATGGGAGTGAAATAGAAGTAGGCAGTATCAGGATGTACGTATGCGTTAAAATGCAGTAGAAAACAGAAGACATTTTTTTATAGACTCGTACAGTACAGGCCAAAAGTTTGGACACACCTTCTCATTCAATGCGTTTCCTTTATTTTCATGACTATTTACATTGTAGATTCTCACTGAAGGCATCAAAACTATGAATGAACAAATATGGAATAATGTACTTAACAAAAAAGTGTGAAATAACTGAAAACATGTCTTATATTTTAGATTCCTCAAAGTAGCCACCCTTTGCTCTGATTACTGCTTTGCACACTCTTGGCATTCTCTTGATGAGCTTCAAGAGGTAGTCACCTGAAATGGTTTTCCAACAGTCTCGAAGGAGTTCCCAGAGATGCTTAGCACTTGTTGGCCCTTTTGCCTTCACTCTGCGGTCCAGCTCACCCCAAACCATCTCAATTGGGTTTAGGTCCGGTGACTGTGGAAGCCAGGTCATCTGGCGCAGCACTCCATCACTCTCCTTCTTGGTCAGATAGCCCTTACACATCCTGGAGGTGTGTTTGGGGTCATTGTCCTGTTGAAAAATAAATGATGGTCCAACTAAACGCAAACCAGATGGGATGGCATGTCGCTGCAGGATACTGTGGTAGCCATGCTGTTTCAGTATGCCTTCAATTTTGAATAAATCCCCAACAGTGTCACCAGCAAAGCACCCCCACACCATCACACCTCCTCCTCCGTGCTTCACGGTGGGAACCAGGCATGTAGAATCCATCCGTTCACCTTTTCTGCGTCGCACAAAGACAGGGTGGTTGGAACCAAAGATCTCAAATTTGGACTCATCAGACCAAAGCACAGATTTCCACTGGTCTAATGTCCATTCCGTGTATTTCTTGACCCAAACAAATCTCTTCTGCTTGTTGCCTCTCCTTAGCAGTGGTTTCCTAGCAGCTATTTGACCATGAAGGCCTGATTCGCGCAGTCTCCTCTTAACAGTTGTTCTAGAGATGTGTCTGCTGCTAGAACTCTGTGTGGCATTCATCTGGTCTCTAATCTGAGCTGCTGTTAACTTGCAATTTCTGAGGCTGGTGACTCGGATGAACTTATCCTCAGCAGCAGAGGTGACTCTTGGTCTTCCTTTCCTGGGGCGGTCCTCATGTGAGCCAGTTTCGTTGTAGCGCTTGATGGTTGACTGCACTTGGGGACGCATTCAAAGTTTTCGCAATTTTCCGGACTGACTGACCTTCATTTGTTAAAGTAATGATGGCCACTCGTTTCTCTTTACTTAGCTGATTGGTTCTTGTCATAATATGAATTCTAACAGTTGTCCAATAGGGCTGTTTGCTGTGTATCAACCAGACTTCTGCAACACACCTGATGGTCCCAACCTCATTAATAAGGGAAAACATTCAACTAATTAACCCTGACAAGGCACACCTGTGAAGTGAAAACTATTTCAGGTGACTACCTCATGAAGCTCATTGAGAGAACACCAAGGGTTTGCAGCGCTATCAAAAAAGCAAAGGGTGGCTACTTTGAGGAATCTAAAATATAAGATGTTTTCAGTTATTTCACACTTTTTTGTTAAGTACATAATTCCATGTGTTTATTCATAGTTGTGATGCCTTCAGTGAGAATCTACAATGTAAATAGTCATGAAAATAAAGGAAATGCATTGAATGAGGAGGTGTGTCCAAACTTTTGGCCTGTACTGTATATTCTCACACCTTAATTCATATTTCACTGTAATTTTTAAATGCACACAGAGTTTGTAGATAACCACAAGTATGCACAGGGTCACACTTTGCTCACAAACAAGCTATATACCCAAACCATAGACTGTAAAAGAAAAAAAAGAAAAGAAAATCACAAACACATTTTCACAAACTTATATAAAAATGTGTTTGTAAGTGCATATGAACTCTGTGGCTTCGTCTCCATTCGGGTTCTGTCTCTGTGCATGTACTGTTTTTCGTGGTGACAGAATAGGTTTTTATGTGTCCTGCTGTTTTTCCACTCTCCCTCCCCTCTCAGGAGACGAGAGGGGAGCGACAGGGAGAAAGGGGAGGAGGTGGCGGTGGGGAAGGGGGCATTCCATAGGCACGCCAAGACATTCCGAGGGAAACCATTCCAAATATTTCCCACTGTGTGTGGCGAGGGCTTCGCGTCTCCTGTTACACACATACGGTTTGAGAAAGTGCTAAAAGCGATTACACACACATTGGGAGAAAGCTCACACATAACACAGGTCACCCTCACATTCACTCTTTCTGGCATACACACATGTAGTTAGTTAGTGGGAGCAGTTATGAGTGACTGACTGGCAGCCTGTATGTCCGTCTCCTTTGTGTGTTTTTGTCTGGAGGGGGACGTGCTGTCGCTGCGTCTGTCTGTCTGTCTGTCTGTAGGGGAGCTACATTTAGGAAAGGCCATTATGATTGTTGTGTAACCCCAATGTGTGAGTTTATGAATAAGTGAGCAATGAAGACATGACCACAAATTTTTAACTTTCACTGAAATTCATAAACAAGTCATTGAAAGGGGAACCGGTGGCTCACACTAATGAAGAGGATATGCAAGGGTAAATATAAGTCAAATGTATTATATGTATAGTACAGTTATTAGATTAATAATAGGTGATTGAAATCAGTTGAAATCACTATCACTGATATTAGGATTAGGATAAGGATATTTCTTCCGATAGAGATATATCATGATACAGCAAATAACTGCAAAATCCCATATGATTATAATCATCACAATATGATTTTGCTGATGGGTGATAAATGGTAATCAGTCTGGACCTAAAAATGTAAACAGGATTAAAACAAGTTCTGCACAGTTTTTACACGTTAATAGTGTTAATTATCTGATGAATTAGGGGCGATCTCTAGCTCACCCAGTAAGAGCGTGCGCCCCATGTTGGCTGAGTCCTTTGCAGCGGCCCGGGTTCGAAATCCAACCTGCGGCCCTTTGCTGCGTGTCATCCCCCATCTCTCTCCCACCTTTCCTGTCTATCCACTATCACCTCCAATAAAGGGAAAAGCCCCCCTAAAAAAAAATCTTTAAAAAAATAATCTGAAGAATTCAATCCAGTTCATCTTTGAGGAAAAAGCATTTAGTTAGAATTAGGGCTGTCACAATCATAACATTTAGTTGACAATTAATTGTCCTACAAACAATTACTCTATTTTCATTTTATGCTACACAGCAGTGCTGTTGTGTGGCTTTGCAACTAGACCTGAATCCATGTTGTAAATGTCAATGGCTGCTCATGGAAATGATGCGATCATTGGCAAAGGAGTGTCAATTAATCTTCAGATAGTTTGCTGATACAATGTTTCACCTCTCTCTCTGCTGCACAGTGCTTGTTCGTTACTTCTTTTGATGTAACGAAAACGTGGTTCGACAATTCATGTAAAAAGAGGCATGTTTTTATTTTCAAAAGCAACGGGGAAACACAAAGCCAGTGTTAACCGTTCCTGCTTCAGCTTCCAGACTGTGGTCGGGAGGCACAGGGAAGACTTTGTTTTGCCTCCAGGGCCGAAGTTGAGGCTCACTTTGGTGTTACACTGTACATTTACTACCACTTGACAACTTTACTGCTATTTTCTTCTCCGCTCCAATCATCAACACCTGCTCCTCTGAACGCATCCACCGTCACTCTCACTCGACCACACACTTGCTACGCTTGAACTACTCCTAAAAGCACACATGCTACTCTTATAACACCATGTTTCCATCCAAACATTTTTCTGTGAATTATGTAATTAGAAAAGCTGGATGTGAGCGACAACTCCAGCCTAACTTTCCCTAGAGCTGTCAAACACCCTGCTGCACCCGTCGGGGAGACTCCGCTATGAATCAAGCAACAAATATGGTCTCATATGAGCTGAAACTGTCCAACAGCAGTAAGATCTAGATAGCGAAGTTCTCTTTTTCCATGTTTTTCCAGCTGGTAAAAAAAACACCTTATTCACTTTCTATGTGTTGCCACATTTGTAACATTGGCTTTAAATTTCCTTTTTATTGCGGAATCAATCAATTATGCAAAATGATCGCAGTCACCTCAAATAATCGCTATCAGAGGATTGAGTAATAATTTGTGACAGGTCTAGTTAGAATGTGAAATGCTGGAGGGCACACTGTATTTTAATGGTTAAGAATCCCAGTTCAGCGAAAAGTATAGATATCCTCATTTGAGCTGCAGTAGATGGCTGCAACATATAATTAGTCTGCTGTAGCATGAAATGTTAAATGTTGAAATTGTAAGAAGCAGGCTGTTTTTTTGGAAGTGGTTTGAAAAAATTCCACATAAAAAAAAAAACGGCAGCCCGTAACCTGTGAAATGTGTCTTTAGTGTCCCTGACTCATTTTGAAGTTGATTCTTATGGCTGTCTGAGCAGACACAATAGCACGGACACACACACACACACACACACACACACACACACACACACACACACACACACACACACACAAGATAGATAGATAGATAGATAGATAGATAGATAGATAGATAGATAGATAGATAGATAGATAGATAGGGAAGAAGATGAGCCATCACTCACCAAGCATCTGGTCTTTAAGAAATCTTGCCTGCTTATTTTCCCACAGTCTAGTTGGCTCCTGTGTGTGCAATTGCATGCATGATATGTATCTGCGTGTGCATGCTTGTGTGTAAATTTATAGTTACTCAGACACCACTGAATTTTCTCTTATGGTTGTTTGTTTTTTAAGGATATTAAATTAAAGATCTATGGATCATTCGAAAGGTAATCATTTGTTAAGAAGCCAGCTTGCTGCTGCTCCCAGTTTTCTATTTGTGTATCACCGTGATGTCGTGCTAACACAAAAATCACTTCCTTGTAGACAAATAGAAATGTGAAATCAGCAAACTTCTTTATTTCTGTTGTCATCTTCAGCCGTAACTGTAACATGTAAAGATATATAGTTAAACACGGAGGTCTGACCTATCTGATAAACCAAATCTAGCGTTACGAACAGCAGCGTCTCACTAGCTAAGTTTCCATCCACTTGTCAATCGAATTATCTGAAGTTCGGTAAAAAAAACTCATGCGAATTGAAAGTGTGTTTCCATCCAACGGCTTTAAAGCGAATAAAAACCTGTGCGTAATGACATCACATGCTGTTTTGCGATTAAATTGGTATATCGAATTGATTTGAGACATTTTAAGGTGTTTCCATTCATTTTTGCACTGGATCGCACAAGATTCAAGCGAACTTTTGCGAACAAAGTTTTGCTAGACAAAAGTAGTTGTTGTTAAAGGGGTGATAGAATGCAAAACCGATTTTACCCTGTCATAGTTGAATAACGACAGTTTGGTGGGTAAATAGGACATACATAGAAGCTCAAAATCCCACTGACACCCCTTTACTATGAAAATCTCATATTTTGAAACTGCCTCTGAAAACGGGCGAATCCCAACAAAGCTGAGTTGCTTGCGCAAGCATCTCAAAATCCGGAATCTTAAGAGAACAGTCACGCCCCAACATTTACATAGGCTACACAACTGACCTGAGATCAGGTAGTTTTCTGAATCTAGCTAGGTCACGCAGATCTCTGCTATTCCATTACAAAATTCAGTTCTGAAACTTTTTTATGCGAGAAATCAACCATATAAAGCTCGAATATGGGCCGCTTTACGAAAATGGATGGCTAATTAGAAATTTTCTCCGACTGTGTGTCGGAGTTTAGTACCGGTGTTGGTGCTGCCTGGGTTGCTACATCGCCGCCCTGACCGCAAGTGTCAGCGAGCAGCATTACGCCAATCTTCCAGTTAATCTTATAATGGGTATGTGTGTTGAGTTATTTAAACAAACAATCGGAAAATAAACGCCTCTTGTCCGCGAAGTCTCATTGATAGAGCCGCGGTGAGATGGAGTCCATCAATGAGAGCTAGCTAGCCTCCTCCTAACTCTGACATTCACAAAAATACATTCAATTGAAATCCGAAATCGGACAAGTGTTAGCTAAGCTTTGTAAGACCTTGAGGAACCTGTAATATTCATGCCGTGTCGAAATTCAAACTGTAAATATACTTTAGTTATGCGAAAGTGAGCAAGCTGCGGTATTTCCCCATTGTAATGAATGGGACATATAGCAAGCAGCTGTTCGTCCTACAAAAGGCATTTGCGTTCATAAAAATGTCCTTAAAATCAATCCGGACACAACGGTTAGCTTTATAAGACATTGGGGAATGATGTTGTATAAGTGGCATGAAATTCAAAACTGTAAATATAATTTAGTTATGGCGGACAATGTAGCTAGCTAGCTGCGGTATTTCCCCATTGTAATGAATGGGACATATAGCAAGCAGCTGCTCGTCCTACAAAGGCGTACCGCGTTCATAAAAATGCCTTAAAATCAAATCGGACACAACGGTTAGCTTTATAAGACATTGGGACATTCAAAACCGTAAATGTATTATTTATAGATATAGTTATGCCGGCAGCTGGCCGCGGAGCCCGTATGCAGTATCCACAAAGGGTGACTTTGCCCTGGGTATGGAGCCCAGCAGGCTGTCGCTTTCGTCAGACTGTGTGGAGCTCCTAAAGTCCGACATGTCTTACCAAATTTGCAATTAGCCATCAATTTTTGTAAACGGCCCATATTTGAGCTTTATATAGTTGATTTCCGCGCAAAAGTCTCAGAAGTGAATTTGGTAATGAAACATTGCAGTGTCTGGAATATGAGATTCTGTCGCTTCTCCAATGTATGTGTATTGGGGATTCGCTCAACCAATCAGCGGCGTCTCTAATGTCTGCGTATGGCAAGTCGCTCAACCAATCCAGCACCACAGCTCATCTAAATATTCATGACCATACCATATTTGGAAGAAAAGCTCTTGTTACAAATAGGGCCAAAACACAGGGATGCATAAGGGCCAGTAAAATATCAACCAGGCCATTTTCAGCCCAACCAATGTTACATACCCCATTAGGAGACCATAAGGAACAGTGTGAAATACCCTATATAATCATTCTATCACCCCTTTAATATTAGAAGCTAAGCTCCGATGAGCCTTTGGCCGAGGATCTGATCCAGCTCATCTAAAAGGTGGAACTTGCCTTATATTTTCCCTCCGGCACCGCTGCGAGACAACTCTCTTTTTTGAGCCGTGTGTTTGAGCACTTTCCATTTACTCCACAGGACGTCCCACGGCTTGTCGTAATGGACATTCTAAAACGCTTAACGTGATCGATTTGACCTTTTTAAGTGGTTATGATGAGCAATATAGAAGAGGATTTTTTGGTGATGATTGATCGTTGTTTAGGTACATTAAACCATGTTAAGCTTTTTCATAATAGGACTTATAAAGCCAATGAGAACCGTGGAGAGTCAACCCCCAGCCGCTCCGCTGCCCTGAAGCAGAAACGCTTTATGTCAGATAACGTCCATAATAATTGGACATTGGGTTAGATTATTTGACAGTTTTCCGTGGTTATGATGGGTAATATGAGAGAGAAATTTGGTGATGATTGATCATTGTATAGGTACATTCAACCACGTTAAGCTTTTTCCATAGGCTCTATGCATAAACGCTTAATGTCAGATAATGTCCATAATAATTGGACTTTGGGTTCGAGTTTTTGACAGTTTTCAGTGGTTATGAGGAGCAATATGAGAGAGAAATTTGGTAATCATTGATCATTGTTTAGGTACATTAAACCACGTTAAGCTTTTTCCTCGCCATATTAATAATATTAATACGGCCACGTGAGATAACTTCTATAATCGTTGGATTTCGATTTATTTTTTTTGACAGGCTTAAGTGTTCATGACAAGATATGACCATGATAAATCTGGTGATGACTGATCGTTGTTTAGATAGGCTACATTAAACCACTTTAAGCATTTTCACGTTAAGCGTTTTAGAATGTCCCTGTCGTAACCTTTGGTCATTTCCTTCGCGAGCTCCTGATAAATGATGGCGTTTCTTAGATTTTTGCTATCTAAAATAGCTGTTATATTTTTCTGGTAAATTAAATTAAAAAAGTATCTCGTCTCCTCGTTTGTCCACTTAAATCTGTTTTTGTTGACACCTGTCATGTGTGCAAACAGAGCGGAAATACTGGGCGGAAATGAACTGAAACTTCTTCGTTTTATTGCGGGTTGCAACCATAAAATGACCTAAAACTTAATCGCAATTCATTATTTATTCGGCAAATAACGTTTCCATCAGCGTTTATCGCATAAGCCGTATATCGATCAAGAGAAAATCCGATGAGACCGAACGTATTTTCTTTGAGTCGATATTCATGAAATTCAATCGGATTTTACTGTTTCCATAAGGCATTTTTCATTCGATATCACTTAATTCGGATAAAAACGGGTCAATGGAAACATAGCTACTGTCAGTCAGGCTAACTGCTAGTTTGGGGTGGTGTCAAAAATAGTCTGTGGCCCAACAGGTAAAATAGGTCCTCAACCTAATGTTAGTAAAAGTGTTGACATATGAAAGCATCAGACTTGCATTTTAGATGAATGAGATGAGAGAGTATCCAGTTGTTCAGCGTCCCGTTTTCCTCAGCGCTGTTAAATTGTATGTACAGTGCAGGACGCAGGGGTTTACTACCCGAAAGTTATTGTAGACAAACATTGTGATTGAGTCCATAGTCGATCACACAAGTTGATCAGCCTAGATAAACATGTAGTGTATATGACTGTCAATAATGTAATTCTTTTACAGTTGAGCAGTTGTAAACCAGAGACGTATCAATGCCAGCACCTGTGTTTTTCAATCTGTATATTGGAACCGAAAGCAAGTAAACACAGAGAGAGTCTAAGGAACTAAGCTCTGTCGGAGTGCATATCTGCCCTTGTTTGCAAACGTGCTTAAAACAACTTCTTTATACTGGTTTGTTTGACAACTGCCTAAAAATGTAAAATGTAAATGGTGTGTTTAAAATTTACCGGCAGCACTGTAGACATGGCCATAGTATTTCTCTCTCTGCCTCCACTCCCAGTTTCTCTTGTTCTGTCTCTTATTCTCAATACCTTATTTTATCTTCCCACGTTGTTATAACACATTGTTTGGTTTCTGTCCTTTTTTAGTTTTTACACAGCATTAATGCCAACACATCTGTGCCTGCTTGGTGATTTAAATTACACACACATTCATATTTGAATCACTGATGACAACAAATTCAAACATCCTTTTAAGAATCAAATGTATCAGTGATGATGTACAAATCAACATTAAGGTCAAACAAAAAGAATAGACTTTCCATCTGCTGTCTCTTGGCAGGTACTTAGTGTAATTTATCATAATTTGTATGCATACCACAATCATACGCCTTTTTAGACAACAAGAGAACACAAATGTATGTAGATTTTACAGTAACACATTGTAACGGCAACATTTTGAAATTCACAAATCCCTTTTCAGTCATGCTTCACCTTCCATAATCCCTCCTTTCCAATTTCCCCCTTTTTTGCACCCCAACATTTCTCCCTCCCTGTATCTATTTCTCCTTCTCACCCTCTGCTTGGCCCTGTCTCTCTCCATCTCCCCTGCTCTCCCTTTACCCCACTGTTCTCACCCTGCCTCCCTGCTCCACTCCACTCCCAGTCTCACTCTCCTCCGTTTCAGATTAGCCAAGGCGAGGAATCCGGTGCAGCCGGCAGCTGGAATGTCCTGTTTGTCTTGCGTGTGTGTGTGTTCTTGTGTGTGTGTGTGTGTGTGTGTGTGTGTGTGTGTGTGTGTGTGTGTGTGTGTGTGTGTGTGTGTGTGTGTGTGTGTGTGTGTGTGTGTGTGTGTGTGTGTGTGTGTGTGTGTGTGTAGTTGGTGAGGCTGGTGCTGCTTTTTGATGTGTTCCATTGTCTGAGAGCCAAGCTGCTTCCTGTCCCTGCTTTCCCCAAAAGCCTGAGAGAAACGGAGAGGCGGAAAACGAGAAGGGACAGAAATTGCGAGAAAACATTGCAGTGACAGGTTGAGATTGAGACAGAGGAGCAAGAAGGTGGAAATAAGAAGGAGAAAATAGGAAGGGGAGATGGCTAGGAAGAGAAAAGATGAGGTAGGAAGTGATGGAGGGATGGAAAACGGAGGAGTGAGTTAGAGAGGGAGGAAGAGAGGTGAGAAGGAAGGAGGGAGAGCTTCAATAGGGCTTTTCCTCCAAACACCAATACAATGAAGTAGTGCGTAATTTCCCATGTCCCCCACACCCACACACAAACACACACAAAGTTTCTCATAGCTGTTATATCTTTATTTTCTATAATCAGGCAGTTATACTTGAGTGTTTTTCATTTATCTCTCATGCTTGCTCTCTGTTTCTGTGGTCTGTGTGTGGTCTGACGCTGTGCACATCCAATACAGATACAGAGAGGATGAGAAATGATGGGGTAGAATGAGCAGAACGGTGTGATAAAGCTAAGGGAAGAGATGCAGAGGAATAAGATTACTGTGTGCAGTGAGAAATGAAAAACGAAGTTGCGAAGTAAGAAAAGTCCAGAGGAGAGATAATAGCTCAAAATACCAGTTGGGTGCATGTTGCTTATGTGGTACATTTCCCTGTGAAAATGTGGACGTGCATAAATCATTCAACATGTGTTTTTGTGTATGTGTTCGTGTGTGTGCGAGTTGCTGGCCAGTGGAGGGGCTTTGACGGGGCAGAGCATTCCTGCTGGGTGGTGATGTCATGAGAACTAGCTCTCCGCTCGCAGACAGACAGCCCTGTTTATGTTCCCCTCCAGAGGAGAAACCACACTGTGTGTCTGAGTGTGAGTGTGTGTGTGTGTGTGTGTGTGTGTGTGTGTGTGTGTGTGTGTGTTGTGTGTGTGTGTGTGTGTGTGTGTTATTGGCTCATGGGGGAGGTGGGGAAGCCGAGAGGCACTCAAGAGGGTCTACTTTCCCCTGCCGCTCAGGGAGAGGGAACCACTTACCGATGCCTTCCTCTCAAACATGCACACAGAAAGAGGAAGTTTCTCATGTTTTTTAGAGTACAGTAGCTGCATAGCCAGACTGTGCTGCTGTGAGTGATTGCCCTTTGCGTCTAAATAGTCTCCTAAGGGAGGCAGAATTATTTGCAATATAATTACAAAGCCTGGGTCAGCAAACGACAACAGTACCACACAGAAAACAGATAATGAAGCTGTTAAATGCATTATTGTTCACAGTGTTGAATAGCCTGAAAATGTGTGTATCGTTCAGGTGTATAAGTCAGGCTAAAAAACATAATTAGGGCATGTCCAGACGATATAAAAACCAATTTTGAAAGAAATAAATAAGTAGAAATATTTAATTTTTTTTTTATAATAGTGTATATATATATATAAACCAAACTTTTTTAAAAAATATTATAAAATAAAGACACCCATTTTTTTTTTTTCCTCAAAAAATAAAAAAAAAAGAAGGTAAATTTAAAAAGTGGTTTTAGAACTAGTCCCAGCAATTGTGTTTTCCTCTCCCAGATACTGCTGGTATGACTGTCTTTGTGTCTGTGGTCATGGTATAATGGTTTCCCTTGCGATAGTGAAATGTGATCTTTGGTCTTTGCAGCTTAGTGAATCATAGCTCATTCTCCTACGCTCAACACGCAGTGCAACATAGCAAACCATCTGAACTGCTTTCTGCCTGCGTTACAACTAGGATGATAAATAACTCTTGTCAGCCATGCTAATACCTGCCAGTGAGAAATAGCTGAGAGGTTTAGGGTCGTTATTATCACAACCCTGTGGCACACGGGCCCACTTTAGTAGCTTGTGTAACTCCTCCACTTGCAGTCAAGCTTTGGAGGCAGCCATGCTTGCTCACATGTGATATTACAAATGGGTCCTTTTGGCAGAACCCCAATAATTTTTTTATTACCTACTATTTGAAGTTGTTTTTTTTTACTGTGAGCTGATTACTGTGACTTCCAGGGGAGAGAATAACTTGATTGAAGGTTTAAGCCAAGAATATGAGGGTTACATCAGTTTGTCTGGAGGCAAACAACTTAACAGGCTAACATGGAGCTGTGTGTGTGTGTGTGTGTGTGTGTGTGTGTGTGTGTGTGTGTGTGTGTGTGTGTGTGTGTGTGTGTGTTTCGGCCGCTGCACTAGTTCTATTAAATTTAAAGTTTGTAGGATTTAGTTTTAATTTAACTACGTGGGCAAATTGTCTAGAATGCAAAACTAAAAGTGTATTGTTAGATATGTTGTGGAATGTTTTTCATGTGTTTAGGACACCAGTATAAACTCTGGTAGACAGTTATAAAAAAACAATATTTGAGAAAAGATGCCTCGCCAGAGGCAGGTACAATAAAAACATCCCTTATGGCATGAAGGAGTTATCGGAAGCAAATCATGTTCTCCTATCCTGCTGTGTTTTGATAATGTTAGGTTATTAACTGTGTAATTTTAGCTACCTTTTAGCTCATGATTGTTGCTTCTCAGCATGATGAATGTGTGTGGTCTGTTGTCTGTGCGCTTAGAGTCACACAAGAGTAGGGGTACTGAAATTCTGTGATTGTATATGTCTTCCGGTCTAATATTTTTCAGGACTGATAAGATAATAAAATAAAATCTCTGACAGAAGTCTGAGTAAAAGGTGGATGCTCCATGATTACCAGTTTCTGTAGAATCTTATAGCGCTTATGCAAGACTTTTTCTGAAAGGCAACTCAGACTGGTCCAGATGAACCAGGGCCCTGTAGGTTTTTCTTCTAGCATCAATCAACAACTGATTTAAACCGTCAGTGTCACGTGAATGTGGTTAATGCAAATGATAGGATAGAAAACCAGAAAGATTGGGAACCTTTGACCTATGTAGCTTTACAACAATAATCAAATCTATTGTGAGTATATTTTTTATACACCCGTGTGTATCTGCACACTGTGTGTGTGTGTGTGTGTGTGTGTGTGTGTGTGTGTGTGTGTGTGTGTGTGTGTGTGTGTGTGTGTGTGTGTGTGTGTGTGTGTGTGTGTGTATCTGCACACTGTGTGTGTGTGTGTGTGTGTGTGTGTGTGTGTGTGTGTGTGTGTGTGTGTGTGTGTGTGTGTGTGTGTGTGTGTGTGTGGTTTCCGAGAATGAGTTATGTCAACAATTAAATTTAAACCTCATGGAGACAGAGATAAAAGATGGCAACCCCCCCACATAGTCTGCGGTTTGTGAACCCAACCACTGTGTGTGTGTGTTGTGTTCCATAGCTGTTCCATAGCTGTTTTCTTCACTTGTCTCTGATGTGTGAAACTGTGTACATCATCATTGCGACTGTGTGTTTTCACAGTTTATGTTCTGGGTGTAGGTCTGTACATTCTGTGAACATTCTTTGAATGTCTGACCTGCGTTCTCGTCGTGTTGTACGGCTTGTATGTGCATGTGAAAGTCTCGGGAATGTGAGGCCAGCTCTGAAACGAAGTCTTGCCGTGAGTCTTCCCAAAGCCTGCAGTTTGCGTGATGTGATGCTATCAGGAGATGAGAAGTCTGTTTGCTTTGGGAGCTGCAGGCACACACTCACACATATTTTATGTGTTTTGTTCTCTCTTTCTCCTCATTTACTCACAGAGTCAGATTAAAGTGAAAGTCCTTGCGGGATGGGAATGAGAGAATGTCAGGCAGGCAACCCGTCCCCCCCCCCCCATGCAGCAAAGAGGTAGAAGGCTGGAGGCTCCTTGGCCTGGGAAAGGCCTGAAAGAGCAAAGGGGGGCAGTGTGAATAGATAGAGAGGGTAGATGGATTGATAGAAATCAGAGGAGAAAAGAGTAAAGAGAGAGTTCAGAGAAGAGGTATTTAAAAATGCAACAGAGGGAAAGAAGGAGATAGACTGAATGTAGATAAATACTGTAAGTTTGTGGGAGAGCGACAGGGAGATAAAATAAAAGCGGAAGCTAAGACCTTACATGTCTGGGACTTCTAAACTACTGAGAGACGCAGGATATAAATGGGATGGAAAATTAGGCCCGCAGTAGGTAAAAAAAAAAAAAAAAAATGATGATGCACAACTTGCGTCTTTTCCCTATTTCCTCCTCCTCCTCTTTCAGGCCAAGGAAAACCAGTATCTAATGTTTCTCATAGGAACTGCAGCCCAGCATTTTAACTAATGCCATGATGTCTGAGACGTGTGTTTGCATGCATGTATTCTTGTTTGTACTCTCTGGAGACCAGCAGCATTGCCTATGCACCAATGAAAACATACCAAACAATAAGTATGAGCAGCTTTGATGCATAGTTCAGCTATGCCAGTTTTTTTTTTTATCCTGATATCTACAGAAGTGTGTTTTCAAGCTGTGAGGTTATAATTGGAGTAGTCGTTATCCACGTTTCACTTCTGGGATTGCTCCCTTTGCCGCCGGAAATTCCGCCGGATTTCACTCTTTTCGGCCAGATGTCCATTACCTTACGTTTTCTTTTTGTTGGAATTTTAAAACTCTGGATGATTTTATGAGGACTATGGTTAACTGCTCCTCAGATCTCTGCAGGGTAAATCCAGACAGCTAGCTAGACTATCTGTCCTATCTGAGTTTTCTGTTGCACGACTAAAACGACTTTTGAACGTACACGTTCCATCAAAACAAGTTCCTTCCAGAGGCTGTTTTGCAGCGGCACCGTGGCTCTTCCCGGAGCTTAGCGCCGCCCAAGACGATTGTGATTGGTTTAAAGAAATGGCAATAAACCACAGCATGTTTTTCTCCCATCCCGGAATGCTGTGTGGACTAGCCAGACCTTTCTCCACAGCACTGTGGAGGAGGGTCTGGCAAAGTTTATTTACTATTATTGGAGGGAATCACATCTCTGATATCCAGTTATATTTTCCTATGACTAAGGGCCCAGTAAGGCTCTGGTACATACAAAATAAAAAATCCTATGGTATCCAAATTCAGATAATGAAATTATAATGTTAATAACCTTAATTAATAAAACAAAGTTGCCTTGTGCCTTTTAATGAAAGGAAATGAAGACTGGAACAATTGCAAATATAAATGCGATAAAGATGAAGAGCAACCGTGATTAAAAGAAAAGGCAGAAACTAATATAATATCATTGTTTCCCCTATATGTGCAGTGCCGCTGCTAAATTAGTGCCACTGCTGTATAAAAATCGCCCCAAATGCAATAAACTTGCTATCTCTACTTTATGTAACCATAGACTCGTTGATGGGCGAGGATTATAAATCGAACACCCCTAGACATTGCCACCGTTTAGCAGTCTGTTAAAGGTTATAGCAGTTGGCCACAACGAAGGCTCTGCTGCCGATCTTACTGCCTACCTATTACAACGAAGTTCAGCTAAGACGTAGAGACGACGCTGAACATGACTCATGTTGGGGGCCCCCCAGGGCAGAATCGTCAATAGCAAATATCGTATCAAATTACAGTTTATTATTGAATGGTAACATTAGGCCTATGCTTCGATGGTGTGAGTTTTTACGAGACGATATGTTTTCTGTTATGATTTGATTAGCTTAACATTATTAGGTTTTGCCACATTACAAAAAAGTTTGTTTGTAATGTGGCAAAACCTAATAATGTTCGTAATTGTCTTAACATTAGAGACATGAATAATCGTAACCTATTTCCTTTTCAGCACATGCTCATTAAACATCTAACAGAAATTCAAATATTTTTCAACTTGTCTATTTATTTTAGAATTAATATTTGAATGTCTTTTATCACCAATGGTAACTTTTTCCAAACTGTGTTCCCTGTAAATCTCTGTGCACTTAAGCTTGTTAGTCTAATGGTATATTTTTGATTTGTCAGATGAGTTTGGTAAAGTTTTTGGTAAGGAAAAGAGAGGCTGATGAAGCTGGGCTTAGTTGGATAAGGGGAGAAGCGTATTTTGTCTCTTGCATGTGAAATGTGAAAATGCCTGTCAGTAGTTATTTGATTTTATTCTTGTAGGTTGCTTAATCAAGTAGCCAACTTTACTTAATTTATTCCATTATTAGACAGGATGACCGGTAGTACAGGTGAGACAGGAAAGTATGGAGAGAGAGGTGACAGGAGGGAGAGCAAAGAGGCAAGAAGTCTTGAAGCATTTTATTCAACGTAATTCAACATCTACGACTGTGTACAAATAAGTGTCTTAAGTCCTACTTGTGTCAGCGAACGCGCTAAATTTCTTCAGACGGAGTAAAATAAAACTCACGCACTTTAGCACCACTGCTGGAAAAAAATCCCAGCGGAAACACTGAATATTCTGACATGTCACAGTCAAGATTTATTATTATTGAAAAGAGCATCTTTGGTATTTTTATATACACACCACTATTTAAAATGTGTGAATGCTAGTCATTCCATTCATCTCATTCCTTATGTCAACTTTTAGACTGAGTTTTCACGTGTTCTTTTAGAGGTGTGTGGTTGCGGGTGTGACCGGGTGTGTGATAGTGTAGTATTATTAGTGTGCTGTTAGGGTGTGGGTGTTTTGTGGTTAAGGGTGTAGCCTTTTTGCATGGGACGCTGCTATCTAGTAACTGTAGGACCGTGTAAAGTGTGTGTGTGAGAAGGAAAGCTTTTGGTATGTCCCACCAACTCAAACCAAAGCCACATATACATTAATGAATTAATGTAGCAACTCAAGCTACCTAGCGTCCCCTTTGTTGCCGGTGGAAACCAGAGGTGACTGGAGTGCCTGAGTACCTGTCTGTCTGGATGATCCCATGGACCTCCTACACACACACACACACACACACACACACACACACACACACACACACACACACACACACAGGACTCCTTAGATGCAGGGAGCCCTTTCTTTCTTTCTTTCCCTCCATTTTCCTGCTGTCTATTTTGGTCAACTGGTGGCCCGTTCCCACAGTGCTGCTGTTCCCATGGTTATCGCCGCGGAGATAGTGAATGGGGGTTGGGGTGGTGGTGGGCTTGACAGAGAGCGGGAGAGACAGCGTTGCTCTGTTCGAAGAGATAGGGGACTCTGTGGCTCTAGAGTAGGGGGTGAGGTAGGGTGGATGGGGGGGGGGGGTGTGAATGAAGGGTATGGGGTTGAGAGTGTGTGTGTGTGTGTGTGTGTGTGTGTGTGTGTGTGTGTGTGTGTGTGTGTGTGTGTGTGTGTGTGTGAGAGTGTGTGTGATGTGTAGCTCCCATGACCATCACAGGTGGCCCATGAGGATTAAGCCAATATGGGTTCTCATTAGATATACGATTTTTAATTGAATATGCTAGTAGATGATATTCACATCTTCAATGTCCTTGAAATAGTCAATTAAAAACACATTTTATGTATTTGAAGGCATCCATCATATTAGATGTAGATGATGCAGACTTGCAGATACTTTTTTTTTATTATGAGGTCAGTATCGGCCTCAGATGTCAAAATATGTCCTTCTAACCTCATGTGAGACTTCTTTATGAGGGTAGATGCTACTTCCTGAGATTGAGAGCTGAGGTGGGGTGCTAAAAGAGAGGTGGCAAAGGAAGGGTAGGAGCCGGGACCTGGTAAGGGGGGGACGAGGGCCAACGAAAGGAGGGAGCGAGGGAGGGAGGGGAAGGGTGGGAGTCCGGGGCTTAGAAAGAGGGACGGATTCAGTTCCCACACTTCTAATTACTGTGTCACTGGAGACTGAAAGGGGACTGCCCCTGGCCCTAGGGAATTTGCTGGGGCCGGTCGCAGAGAGGGAGCAGCGGAGGAGGGAGGGAAAGGGGCAGAGGAGCAGAGGGAGGGAAGGAAGGGTGGAATTAAAGAGGGTGTATGACACAGGAACTCTCTCCATCCTCCTTTCTACTGGTTTTACCTCATTGCATTCACACTAGAGGTGAACCCCTTTACCGCAAGTCCCCTCCCCTCCTCTGCCCTAATACCCCAACCTCTCACCTCCGACCCACTTCTCCTTAACCCTCCCTTACCCTCCTCCACCTCAGTCCTCTCTTTCCCTTCGGCCTTTGTTCACCATCGTGTACTGCTTCCTTTTTACCCCCACTCCCCCTCTTCTTTTCTTTTTTTTTTTTTTACCTCCCCCTCTACCTCTTTGCGTTTAATGCTGGGTTCCTCTGCCCTGTCTCCTGTTGACATGAACAAGGTTCCCAGAGACACTTTGATGTGAGTTCAAACACACACACACGCTGATGTCTTATTCTGCATCATTATTGCCACTTAACCCCGAGCCCTTTTCCTCTTTTTTTTGCCTTATCTCACCCTCCCAGTGCGTGCGTGCGTGCGTGCGTGCGTGGGTCCTGATAATTTTTGTGTGATAAACACAAGCTTTTTTGGTGGGTTTTCTTCAGCTGAGGTATTGATCTACATTTATTGTGGTGGGTTTGAGGGGTGTGTTAGTTGTATATTTGGAACTATTACTCATTCTTAGTGACCTCTTTAGTTATTTTGCTCAGCTAAAGGAGCTTACTTAAAACTCCTTATATGAATAATGAATTGGAGAAAGACAGATTTGCAATTTTGAACAGCTTGAGCTACTACTGCCATGCACAGGAGGCAAGCTGTTATTCGAAACAATATGCTCAATATGTGGTGCTAAAACACTCGTGTGGACGGAGATTGTTTTTAAAACATATTAGTGTGGATGTAGCCTTAGTGACGGGATAACAGGTGGTCATATAAGGAGGGGAGATCATAACTGCTGGTCAAGGATGGTCTTCGGCTATGCATGTGGATGGCTTCCTTGACCTTTCTAACTGTTAATTGTAAATATGTCAAACTCCCCCACTTTTGGTTTAGTCCAAACTACAGTTTACTACAACTAAGGCTGGTGGAGGATATAATGGCTGGTGGATATTGTCCAAAAAGTGACACGGACAGTGTACGCACAGTTCTATTTAAACAGACATGGGGTGTTTGCAAACACGCATGTGTTCACATGCTTGTCTGCATGTAAAGTTTATTATTGTAAAAGATAATGAAATGTTGTGCCCACGCAAAAGGATAAACTCTGCCCACGTACTCCTCAGATTGCAACAAAATGAGAAACCATAGTTGTATCACTGGTAACACTGCTTGGGTGTGATATAAATAAAAGACATCAAAAAATAAAATAGTCCACACCTGTGTGAATCTGGCCAGCAGTGTATGCCTCAAGCCACAGAATTTGCCAGTTAGAAGGCCGACCTGTATGTAAAAAGACTTGCTGGTGCCCTACCCTGACACTGACACCTTGTCTGTCAAAAAGCCATGTGAGCGAGTCGTTCCCTCAAAGCTCTTCAGGAGAGAACCGACCAGACCCGCAGTGGCAGCCACCACCGTCACCACTCTCAATATTTACAGTCCTGAATGAACCACTCTGTATTACAATAACATTCCCTGCGTGCCTACGTGCCTTTACATCAAGAAGAGATGAGAAAAAAAGGAGAAAGGGGTGAAGAGGGTGAAATATGCGCCAAACATTAAGCAAGGAATCTGCCGGTGGCTCTCCCATGTCGGGGGGGGGGTGTGTATGTGCATGTGCAAATGTAGTTTAGGTTGATGGATTCAGGTTGATTGGGTGGAATTTCAGTTTGATGTGTATGTGGGTGTAGTGACAGTTTGAGAACTGTTAGCGCATGTCGAGGAAACCTGTGGATGTCGTAACAATATCGGGTTGAATGGGTGCAGTGAAGGCAAGTTTAGTGAAAAGCAGTGAAAGCATTTTTAGAGAGTTTTAGTGTGTGAGCATGTGTAAACGTCACACTGCAAACGGGGGTGGGGAGGTACCATGTCTGTCTTAAAAAGACAAAGGTTAACTGACAGTTGCATGAATGCTTTATATTTGAGAGAACCAGTTGTCTTTATTGCACAAATGACAGCACCACAAAACCCACCATCTGTCTCCTCAACAATCGGATTTTCTAAATAAAAACAGGCAGTGAAGGAGCCCATGGTTTTCCAACCTTATGCAGTTGAGCATGTGGAGTTTTCTCTCAGATTAACCTTTTCAATAGGTTGAGAACAATTCAGAGTACTGTTTTGTTTCATGTATAAATCTACACTAAAAATAATTTATGAATTCTCAAGGTAAAACCAGAGTGTGCTTTTAGTGGAGCTTCTTTTTACAGTTGCAACACTTTGACTTGCTGTCACAATTAATATTGAGCCAAAGTCGAAACGTTCTACCATTCTGGCATTTACTGTCCATATTCCAAGCTAAATTACTATCTACTACAGCATGTGTTGTTAGGATTTGAACTCTTAACGATGTTGACAAAAGTTAGTTCTCTAAAAAAGAAAAACGTCTACCCATGCAGTTGCTTAAAAAGGAAATACAGTCCATTTCTGTCTAGACAAATGGAGTGAACATATTTGCAGATTCATTTTCTGTTGTATCAGTTTTTTGACTAATTGTTTCACCTTTAGCCGATCTGCTCCGTCTGAGAGTAATTTCCCCTTGTGACCCAACCCAACACTGACATGGTATTTAACAACTACAATTGAAAAGCACAGTAGAAAAGTGTTGAACGTCATGTTCCACCTATCGCATTGCCCCGCCAATTTAGAATGTTTAGTCCGGCTGTTAATTTTAGCCCATAATACAAAAAAACGCAACACATAAATAGATGTTGGCTGGCCGTTTAATCCAGCTTTTATGTTTTTGAGATGAGCTGTTCTTGTCCCTCTTCAAAACCCACTGCCCAGTGAGCGGAATAGTCTGCAGACCTTTTCAGTACGTTGTTTTCCTCAGCTGTTTGGCTTAGACCGGCCCCAGCTATCTGGCGTCTGAAGAGAGAGAAAAAAAAAAAGAGTGCTTGGAGATGGAGAGAAAGAAAGAGGTTAGAGGTGAGAGACAACTAGAGAGAAGAAGAGAGGGAGATTGAAGGGGGCACTGGAAGGGGGGTAGATGGAGTTTCAAGCAAGACATAGAACAAGAGACAAGACATAGGTTCAGTTGGAGAGAGGAAGAGATAGAGGTTGAGGTTGAAGGTTGAGTGGGTAAAAAACAGAATGAACTGACTGTGCCAAGCCAAGGGGAAGCGTTAGTGCTATTTGTGTGACTGCTAGACTGTTATCTGCTAGACTCTAGACTATTATCTTCTTCATTACCCCTTTTAGTGAGCTCCAATAAAGGGGGACTAAGAGAGGGAAGAAAAAGCAGAAATCTTGAGGCCAAGTGGAGGGTAAGAAAATGGTCGAAAGTGGAAAACAGATTTGACAAGAGAAAGAAACAAAAAGGGATTGAGCAAGATTTAAACCGACCGAGGGAGTGGGACTAAATGAGCAATGTTTAACTAGAGTTTGTCTACATATTCTTAGGGCAGAGGCATGAAGTCATGGTTGTGCCTTATCTTGTGTTGCTACTGATGACAACTCCCAATGTATAATGTTGATGGTATGGTAAGAATGAAACCATCAATATAATATATTCATAACCTAATGTATTAACTACAATATATTACATGTTGGGTTTTTTAGCTATCAGATAAATACAAAACTAAAGAAATTTCTCTGTAAGCTAAGATGTATTATTGGACATATTTGCCAACAAAAATGGGCATTGGCAGATGGGGTCACACTGACTCGACATAGAAACCATAGCACATCTGGCACATCTGTCTTGGGTGCTTTGGAAACGAGTTCACTGGCAGGATCGTCCCTAATGCATGCCAATTTTCATATGGTTTACATACGCAGTATGTATGCACAAAATAAAATTAACAGCAGACTTTCGCACTCATTCTATTTAGCACAACTGGGTGAATTCGTGGGAAAGTCGGGAAGGAAATAATGTGACTTGCAGGTGAAATGAGTGGGTGCAATGTGAGTCAGGGAAGGGTGTGCTCATGTGTGAGAGAGTTGCATGTGAGTTTTTTTTTTTTACATCTTCTGCATGTCTGCGATGTATGTGCGAGTGTGTATGTATGTGCGAGTGTGTGAGTGAAGTGAGTTAGAGGAAGGTGTGTGTGATGTCAAGCCCAGACAGGCTCTGCTGTGGTCCAAGTTCAGGTTGCTGTCTGGTGGTAATGGTTAGTTAACAGAGCTGGTAATTACCTCAGACTGTCAGAATGAGACACTGGCCAGATACCCTCAGGATACTGTGGGAAAGTACATTTAGTAGGTCACCGAGTTTTTCCCTCACGCACTTGCTGCAGCAGAAAAGTGACCCCCTACTCTAGGTGTTAAGCTTAGGGTTGGGTACCGTTTGGATTTTTACGATTCCGATGCTGAACCGGTACTTTTGAAACGATTCTGATTCCTAAACCGATTCTTGAAAAACTGAAGAAAAAAAAAATGTATTGAAAATTATTTAAATCTAACATTTACGGTAGCTAGCGAACGGTAGATTACAGAGAAAGGGTGATATTTTTACGTCCGTTTCGGAGCGACAGAGGGAAAATATTTCAGTTGACGCATTAAGTGGAACCGAAATGAGGAACCAAAATTTCGTGTTCTAATTCGGTCCGATTCCTACCGGTTGCGTAGGAACTGGTTCCATAGTGGAACCCTTTTTCAGTACCCAACCCTAGTTAAGCTACAGTATATATAGGCTGGAGGCAAACAGGGAGTGAACGATGCGGATGATATGTGCTTTAACGTTAGTAGTAACATCGTTTCTTTCTTATGTTATGGATGACTCCAGTGCATCATTGCACCATGTTTTTTTTTTTTTTAGGCCACCCATAAAATCAGGGACCCAGGAATTGGGAAAACCTTTGTTAAATAGTCTAACTCCACAATTCAGTACTACACAGTTCAGTCTTTTTACAAGTTTTCAACATATAGAATGCTTTACCTGGACTTGCAGTACAAGGATTGTGGCCAAACGATAAGAGAATTATAAGAAGGTCTTTAACTCGCTCCAGACACGCTTGGTTCTTTCTTTAAATCGGTGTTAATCATATCGTATTGTTGATTTAATGCGTATTTCTTTTTGTGGAATCGTCTCTCTATTCATTACAAATAGTGCACTTTATTATTTCACTTTTAAGTAACCCAATTTTGGAGTAAATTGAGATGAATATGGCCATACAGCCCTTTGGAATTCAACATGAGAAGAGTGGTTGCAATTGTCTAACCAACTTCAAAATCCAATGATGTCTTGCAGCAAGTGTATATCAAGTAATAAAAAAAAACATTATTTTGCCATTAGTTTGTCTGTAGAGTAAAAAGTAAAAACTTTAGAGCACAAAATATTAGACCTAGTTAAAACTCATAGTAGAATGTTGCAGCTACTGAAACCCAAGAGTACCTCTATCTTTTTAAAATCAACATATTTATGTCTACCTGTAACATAACTGTTAACAGTTTGTGACTCACTCTCCCCTCTTTGGTCACCGGTATTCCATTGCAGACTGACGACTGGTATTCAGGCTTTACTCTCCACTCAAAGATAACTTGATTTAATGATTAACACTGAAATGATGTCAGCTTTTCAGTAAGAGAGTGCTAAATAGAGCAAGATGTTTCCACTCTTTCCACACGCTCTCCTTCCTTCTGCCCAGCCAAAGAAAATGAAAACAGGTCACATTTCCACAGTTTGCATCTGTCAGTAAAACTCGTTGTGTGAGATTGGTGATCGCTGTTGGAAGGTATCCAAATCACCTAGTATGACCTGGAACTGTGTGGGAAAGCAGAAAAACGGTCCATGCTTTTGGCCAGTTAGCTTCTCCTTACTCAACGTTTTACAGTAGTATGAGGCTGCTTTTTCCAGTTCAGCGTGCCATCCCACTTACAGTGGACCTACATCATTTCACAGCGGCTACAAAATTTTATATCTGCCTAACAGAATAACAGAGAACCAAATATGGCCCAATGTCCCAGATATGGAATGATGGGAGTAAACAATGAATCTCTGTGTTATATGTTGGTTTTTTTTCATCCTTGGAAGGTATACTGTAGTTTCTAGAAAAATATATTTTTTTACCATAACTTGGACATTAGATTAGATAATACTTTATTCATCCCACAATGGGGAAATTCACTTGTTACAGCAGCAGTTTTTCCACAATAAAAACAAACCAACAAACAACCAAACAAACAACAGGCAAAACAAAAGACAATGTGCAAAAAGTACTGAAAGAATGTGGCATTGTATAAAAAGTATTTTAAAGTAAAGTGAGGTGGCCATAGTGCGATAAATATTGTAATGTAAGTAAGTAATTGACGTGAAATTAGATTGAATAATATGTAATTAAATAACATAGCAAAAGTAATTAACCATAATATAAATTATATTGAAGTGTGACCATAATATAAATAATATTGAAAAAGTAAGTACTCTGAATGGAAAAATATAAATACAGATGGAAAAATATAAATACGGACATGAAATTCACATTGAAACAGGGTAACGATGGTGCAATTCTTCCTCCCCTCTCACTCTTCCCTCCAGTTCCCACGTTTCCCCTTACCTGACTTATCACAATTTGAATCAAATCACAACTCTCCAATTGGCTGCTCTGACCATGTGACATGAATCGGCCCCAAAAGCACCGCCTTTTAAGATTGGTCTAGGATTTTCCCATGGGAGCTGCCTACAGAGCCAGTGCAGGGTATGTGCGTGTTTGAGAACGTTAGGGGAAAATCTCCCACCCCCCCCCCTCCCTCCCTCCCTCCCTCTCTTTCCTACCTCCTCTCCACTATCCCCCTTTCTCCTCTTTTTTTCCACCACCTCCCATCCTTTGAAACACAGTATCACACTTTAGATAGCCTTTGTTGTCACGGCAAGGAGCATTCTTTCTCTGGCGCGGCCACACGGAGTGTGAGAATGCAGGACGTTCCCTGAAAAACACAGACAGAACAAAAGACAGATGGAGTAAAAAAAATGCAGCAATGTAGTAACAAGTGGCCTTAACTTGCAAGAATAAGCCCGGTGAGAACACTGACTTAAAGCCAGTATTAAGAAATATATATGATACATTATCTCACTGCAACTGTGTTGGTACTTTAAGTGCCATATGGAGAAGCTTGTGAGTAGAGAAGACACGCTCCTGAAAGAGTGCATAATGGACCGGTTGCATGCATCAGTTCTATAAAATCTTCCAAAAGTCCAGCCGACCAACTTCACAAGCATCATTTTTTTTCCTGTGCAAACATACCCAACTATTGGTTTGACAGCATTGTCCGTCTAATGCTTTCTGTGTCGCTAGACATGCAGGAGCTGCAGAGAAGGCACCCCTCTCTTTGACAACTGCGTGTCTGAAATCTCCAGTAGTCTGCTGTGGAAAAATCAAGTCTCGTATCCTGCAGCAAGCCAAAAACAGAAAAAAAATGTCGGTGAAATTAGCCAGTCCAACCCGGCTTCAAATCTTAAATGAAGGCTCAGAGCTACCATCTGTGTTCATTAAAAATATATGGCACCACAAGACCTCACCACTTTGACCAAGCTGGTTGTGCCATGTCCATTTCCATGAGAACTCACTGACTGCTCACAAATATGTTTTATCTGCATATCTGTTAATATCACTGTGACATTTGTCATTATGTATTTTCTAAATGTACGTAATTTCACTTCCTAACTTCTTTACTTTATTTGCTTGTCTTATAAATATCTGCAGGGACTTTGCATTTGTAACGAGCTGAGTTTTTAATAAATTAAAGATAAAATGACTTCCATCCAGGTTGCGTGTGTGTGTGAGACGGTGTGCGTGTGTGCCTGCCTGCCTGTGGCTTAGCCTTGAGAGTTCAGAGCAGGTTCTGGCTTGCTCTACTCTGGGAAACTTTAAACTGAGCAAATAGCTGGGTCTGTTTCCCTGGCTGACGCCACACTTGTATGTGTGAGCCATGTGTGTGCACTGCGAGCAATTGTATGCATGCGGTCTATGCACACTGTAGTGTTGCGTGTGTGTGTGTGTGTGTGTGTGTGTGTGTGTGTGTGTGTGTGTGTGTGTGTGTGTGTGTGTGTGTGTGTGTGTGTGTGTGTGTGTGTGTGTGTGTGTGTGCAAGGCAGAATACAAAGCGGAGAATACAGAGTGTACTGAGGGAGAGATGAGCTTCATTCCCACAGACAGGACAGGAGATGACACCTCTGCTCTCCCACACCTCCACTGTCTAGCCGCTTTCTCCTGTCTCGGCCTCCGTTACCACAGAGGCAAACACCGCTCTGCATGTGCACACAGAGGAGAGGACATACTGTTGCGTTGGGTGGGGGTATGCTCCTGATTTGACGTTTTCATTAAACTTTTCCTGGATAAAGAGAGACAAACTGGCTTTAAGGGAGCCAGTCCAGGGTCTTGCTTTGGGAGGTCTGTGAGTGTGGTTTGATTTATAGCCCACCTCTAAGTGGCATGCTGTTTGCTGGGTGGAGCTCAGGTGTGTTGACAAGGCTTTTAGCACTGACATGCTGTTAGGGCGGCATACAGACAAGTGTGTGTGTGCACGTTAGGGGCTGGCAAACAAGAGGTCACTAATGTCCCACCAGGGAGACCTTTACCATGGAGAGCCAGGACAGCATGGACATGTGAACGTTACTGAGGCGTGAATGCTGTCTTCACACACACTCACACACTGATTTGATCTTTCTGTAACACTTAGCCCCTTTCACACCAAAGCAAACACTAAGGCTACATCAGCACTACTACGTTTCCATTTTTAAATCAACATTTTAAAACGAAACTTATTTCTGTTTTTCTCAAGCGTTTCAGAACTAATCTCCGTCCATACTAACATGCCTAAAAACGCATAGCACAGACCATTCACGTACACTGGGCATGCATGTGCTTGTAAGGCTGATAACTGCGCTCGACAGGAATTGTCGCAGATTGCTTGATAAATAGCTTTCCTCTTTCTCATGTAGGCAGTAGTCGCATTATAAAATGCAGAATTTAACTGCACAACAGCAGCTGGGTGTCTGCTTATCTTTTTCAAAGGTCTCTGTTACTAAATTATACCTACAGTTTAGTCAAACAGCATAAGAAATTGTAATTTTCAAAAACCAAGCACGCCCAAGGTGTGATGTGTGACCGTAGGTAGGGTTTAAATTTCTTTCTTTTTTTTTCCCACACAACCAATTCTGTCACATACAAACAAGTTGGAACACAATAAATGCCTCCGAGGAAAGATTGTCTGTGCGATTTTATCACGCTTCCCGCCTCTCTGTGACAGCAGGATTTTCACCTTGCCTTCAGGGTGTACCTGCTTGGGACAGCTATACACACTTTTGCCTTCAGGCCTCGTACAACTAGTTTGTTTCAAGCATACCCCAGCCTTTACAGTATCTATAGCTTCAGATGCAGGCTTTGTGTGAATACTTAGAACCAGGTAATTTACCAGTGACAATTAGGATGCAAATGTAGGTTACTTAACTCGTGTTCAACATCCTGTGTTATATGCTGGCTTTTATGTGCACATGGGAGCTGCCACTTACTGTGAAGTGATCAGATTCATTTATATCTCAACAGGCTTCAATATGTGTAACATATTTCCTCTTATTCCTCTTCCTTATATTTTTCTCTTCAAGGCATTGTTGATTGAAAGCTCTTGAAAACACTTCTTCTTACCCCGTAGTTAAGAACTGTTTTTTTATTGTGTTTGTCCAGGCGTGTAACAGTGATCAGTATGCGGCGGTGCCCAGAAAGGACATGGTCAGGATGCTTAAACAGAAAGGTCAGTCAAACCACACAGCATCATGGAAGAGGGTTCACTAGTGGACTCCTTATGATACGGAGTAGAATGTATATAAGGATGTATCTACATGCCATTACTTCTCACGTCTTCGCTTCTGTTTAGTGTTTGAACTTGCTACGGCTAACCTCGCTTATTTTTGACTTTTCAAGAATAAAGTCATCAAAATGTTGGTATTTTGTTTGTAGGATTTCTGCAGGACCAGGACAACACTAACTACACACAACAACAGGAAGAAGAGAAGCTTGGTGACATTCTGACCCCCAGTGTGACCCCTGAAATCCCCAGGTATGTTCAGTGTCAATGGGCCCCCCTTTCAGGGCTGGACCCCGACACCCTGACCTTTCCTGGGGGGGCACCCGTACAGCTCCACACTGTGCCCCCTGCCCTCCTGCAGAGGATACCGCTCTTCTATGTCTGCACCAGATGTGGCAAGGTGTTCTGGGAAGGCTCTCACTTTGGCCGTGTCCTCGCCATGTTTCAGGACGTCTTACACATAACAGACGAGGACACTGAATCCGCTGCAGCGGCACAGCAGAACTGACTTTACCGGACCCTAAAAACCACCCCAAAAATAATATTTTACACGTTTAGAACATAGCTGTCATTAAATCCAATTAAATTGCACCATATATATTAGATACAAATAATAACTTCAAACATCAAATCCATTAAAATAACGAATAATTTGGATAAAAGTAAATAATGAGCCACTCATCCTATGAGAAGTGAGATCATATTTCTTTTTAGCTCCCAAAAAGAATTTTGGTATAGAAATTGACTGTCTACCAAAAACAAAGATAATTTTAAGTTGTATTTGCATTAAGGCTTTTATGTTATTTTTAGATGTATATAGTTTCAACAGTTTTAAACCTATTGCGTTTATAAGAGTTTAAAACTCTCAACCAAAGACGGGTAGCGCTGTGATTACGTTTTGAATTGGCCATTTTTGTTGTTGATTGTATTCTGTTAGCACATGTATGGTGATTTATAGTTTGGATCTGGTATTGTAATGACATAATTATCTGGTCTTGTAATGAGATAATTAAAAATGTCCCTCAAGAACACTTTATCCCACCAGGGAATTGTATCGTAAAACTATAAAGCGCTCTTTTTATTGTTTTTATTTAAAAGTTAAATGATGACGGGATGTCAGTTCTTTGGCCTTTTTAGCAGCCTGTGGTAGTGTATATTTCCAATCTCTGTGATTACATTTGTATACTGTTTATTTAGCCGGAAGCTAAATATGTGATAATAAAGTGATTTTCATTTCCTTTATTAATCTGTGAGAAGTCACAATCGTTTTTTTCAGTGTGCAGGTATTTTTTGATGTGTTTAAGAATTCACAAAGCAGATGGTACAGGACTCCGAGTGGACAGATTGATGAGATCATCTAAGCTTCACTGATGTCTGTCAGGTGTAACACTAACAGTGTGGGGGTTTCCTGCCCCGAGGCTGAAGTGGAGAAGGGTCACAGAGTAACCCAACACACACACTGCCTGAATCCATTCATATTTTCTCATACTTGTCTCACTCCTCTGTTCACAAACCCCACTTTGGAATTGTGTGATTGCAGAAAATGAGATTGCCCAAAAGAGTAAATCTTTGTTCGGAGTCGCACATGCGTAGTAACAAGGTAAGCACTGCTAGCTAGTCAGAAGCAGAGTATGAGGGCGTGCCACTCTAGCAGCTAGGCGAGCATTATAACGTGTGTTATAAAGTGACCAGCGTTTGTCACAGAAGTAAAGGCTGGACTATAACAGAGCTGTTTGGAGCAGTTTGTGAACAGTTTTCTCTGGAAGACAGTAAGTCCCTTTGGGGTGGACTTTGTTTTTTTTTCACTTTGTAAACCTATAATGTGCACGAAAAGATATATATAATACAATAAAGGAAATGGAAAAACCAAAAAGCATAATATAAGCACTTTAAGAGATCAAATGTGGAATATTCTGCTATAAAAGATGTCCTGGTGTTTTCTGGACATGTATGCATTTTGGTCAAGACTGCATTGGATGGCTGACTTAAAATCTTTTTACACTCGTACAATCTTCAGAAACACTAATCACAGTCAGATGTCCACTTTATTTTATTGATCACTGCATTAAAAAAGCCACAGTAATTTCCAAAGACGGGTTATACTGTGAATCACTGAGGTAAATGTGTTTTAAGTGTGTTCATATCACAGCAGCTGAAGTAGGAAGTGAAGAGATTTCAACCTTCAGATGATTCAGTGACACTAGACCATGAATAACATTTCCTTGAGACTGTTTAGGTGAAAACATTCCTCCAGAACATGCACACTATAACCTGATTACCATTATGGTACTATCACGAATAACCACACAGATGTTAAGTGTTTAATGGGAGCTGAAAGTGTAGGGAAGTTCACAAGCTGTCCGTTTGCAGGGAGCAGTGGAAATAGAAATGACTTTGGAATGAGGTGTTATCTAACTAGATGTCTTTTCTTTCCAAAGTCATTGGGAAGAAATGGAAATTTTTTAACATCGTGGGCCTCCACGTGTAAGTAATGTAACACCATTTACCACTTGCATAACCTTAGGTGCATTACAAAATGTATGCATGTTACAGCATCAATAATGCAGTTATCTCTGAGGACATTCTTAGTATTGTCACTTTTGAAGAATGTTACAAAAGTGGGTGTCTATGGCTGTGCATGAAGTTCACTGTTCATTGTGATAGCTAAATGAGACTGATCTGAACCTGCTGCTCATATGTCGTAGGTTAAAATCTAGGCTTCAACAAGAAACTGTCCTGGACAAAGGAGATCATGTGGATTACTGTCTCAGACAGGATTTACAGGTTCTCAAGCAGAGCATCCTGTTATATGTTTATTAGTTATTCTTAAACGTTAAGCATTGTAGATAATCCTGTTGTGAATTTTAGAGCTTTGTGATATTTGGTCTTTCACCAACTATATGTAGTTTTGGCACCAAGGTCAAAGAAATCGCCTACCAAAGAAACACTTGACTTTGACTACAGTCGCACTTACAGTCGTTGTGAAAAACGTAGTTCCATTTCTTTTCATTGTTTCATTTATTTTCCATTCGTTCATTCATTCGTTAAGATGAGGGAAACCGATTTCCATCTCTTTCAGGTGTGGACAAAGGTTGACGACAAGCTGGATGCATGAGTGATCTTTCCGGCTGAAGATGGCCGTTGAGATCAACCTGGGGGGAGGGGGGCCTGATTCTTATCGGCGGAACATTACATTATAGAAAAAGAAGAAGAAAATCCCTAACTTGCAAAATGCGCATTGAACAAGACGCATAATGATATTGTTTTATATAAACTATTTTTTCCTCAAACGTGCATCCAGATATACAAAAGTTTTGGCACATTGCCTTGCGCTCTTTTTTTTTTTAAACACACTGTATCATAACTACAGTAGCATTAATTTACCCTGGAGTATTTGTATTGCTATGAATGAAGTAGACACCCTAGCTCCCAAATAAGCCCCTCTCTGTGTGTCTCGTCCCGTCCTGGTCCGGGTGGTCGCAGCCCCTGCCTCTGTGTAGAGCGCGAGCTTTCTGCTGCAGCACCGTGTTATTTGATCCTTGCTCTTTCTTTGCTGGGAAGAAAAGCTCGCCTCTTTCCCACGCTCTGAGGACACGTGGTGCCCCGAATGAATTGGATTCAGAAGGCCCTCCCTCCTGGTAAAACGTCACTCTCTCTCTCTCTCTCTCTACCTCTCTCGTTCAACATGCTTTCTGGCATGAATGTAAAAGAACACAATTTACAAAGCGTAATGATTAAAAAAAAAAGATCGACATTTTTGCATGACAGTTTCTCCTTCGTGTATCCCAGAAGTGTGAGTTTTCCGATCTGAACTCTCCTCTTCAGCGACATGCATGCGCACAGCATCCCCGACAGGACGGGAGGCTCCTCCGTCTGCCTGGCCCAGCTCTGTGTTCTTTATGTCGATTCGGTCGACTGTGGTGCAGACACTTGTCTTGTTTATCAACACAGAGCAATAGAACAGAGATATGACTGCAAAAATAGAACCAGAATAAACGTGTATTATCTACAGTATGTGTGACCAGTTTGAGAAGAATTGGCCTCAGCGCAGCCTCTGTGCCGGGGCGGCCCCTCACACTAACTGCATAAAACCTGAATATCATCAGTAAAGGCTGACTGAAAGATTTTTGGAGATCGATTATTGCAAATTAGGTCTGTAATTGGCGGGGTTTAGACGCATGGAATGTATGATTTTACTACAATTGTTAGTTACTCAACTTTTGGCTGCAGTTTGTGCCCCCTTCCCCCCAAATTTTTTCCAAGTGTCCAGACGCACTGCTGCCATGAAGCTCTGATAGCGGACAGATGTTCCTGATTTTCCAGATGTTCTGCATCATTCAGTAACCCTAAAAGAAAACGTATATACAGTATAACAAACGTAACACAAACTTACTGATCCTAAAATTATAAAATCTGAAGAAGTAACCCTAACCCCATACTCTTTATGGATTTCCTAATGTACAAACTCCAGGATGCCCAATGCTGTGTCTTATCAAACGAAGCCTGTAGAGACACATTTCAATGAGTCAGAGCCGCTGTCTTTGTTTTTGAACATTTGCAGCTGTGGGCCACTTGTTGCGGAGAAACAAACAGCACATGCACAGTCACCTGCAGATGCACCTACAAGTGTCCAAAACAGATGAATCAGTCTCCCACACAAACTGTTTGGCTTATGAAGAACATAAGATTATACAGAAATACGTGTTGATTGGCTGACAGGAGTCTGGTTAGATTCCATTGTATACTGAGACACTTTTAAAACAACAGTTAAACCTTGGTCCTAGATCAGTAGGCTATGGTTGGTATGTTAACTTGCACATAACCATAGCAACAATACTGTTACAATACCAGTTCTCTCATATAGATTAAAGTTAAGTCCATTTTGTTTTTTTTGCCCATAATCAAAGATTTGCCTTAAAAGGGGTTACATTCTGTAGTAATACAACACCCTCTATCCTGAAACTACTAACCAACTTTACAAAAGTCAATCATGCTTATCTTTTGTGGCTATAGTGTAAACCGTGATAATTCACCCCAGGGTGCCCACGTATAGAGAATAAGTAAGTGCACAGTGTGTGATTTAAAAAAAAAAATGAAAAATGTGGAGGTGACTTTGCAGCCAGTGGTGGAGTGTAACTAAGTACAAGTACACTTACTCAAGTACTGTACTTAAGTTCAAATTGGAGGTACTTGTACTTTACTTGAGTCTGTTCTTTTCATGCCACTTTCTACTCCTACTCCACTACATTTCAGAAAGAAATACACTACATAATCGGACAGTTTTAGTTACTACTTTACAAATTAAGATTTGTGCACACAAAACACTTGTAGTTTATAAAAGACATGTTTTATTATAAATTAAACTAGCCAACAATATACAGGCCTACAAGTCCAGCTGAAATGATTAGCCGATTAAACACTTAGTTGATTGACAGAACTGTTTTGATCGTTTCCAGTTTCTAAAATGTGAGGATTTTTCTGCATTAAGTACTTTTACTTTTAGTACTTTAAGTACATTTTCCTGATGATAGTTACATACTTTTACTTTTTTATTGCAGGACTTTTTACTTAAGTAAAGGATCCGAATACTTCTTCCACCACTGATTGCTGCACATCGTGTTGTTTTCTATACTGGGACGCTGGCAGTGCTGCATCACGCTTACACCATGACCACCAAAAGAGAAGGAAAGATTACTACATACTATATATTAAATTAGTTTGTTCGTCATTCAGGTTAGTTTTTGTGATAACTTGATGCTTATTAAATACTGTCTCCAGGCCAACTTGTGCGTATTTAGAACTGTGGTTGACCTGATTACTTGAACTATGTTTCACTTGCAACAATTGGATGACTAATGACACCTGCCAGCCGAAGTCCACGGCCATGATAACGCACTCCAAATGTTGTGTGTCCAAAAATGTTGCTGCAGTTATGTTTTCAGTCATATTTCCTTAGATTAAATCAAACAGGTTGTGACGTTCATGTGGGATATCTATTGCTGTCTCTCCCACGCTGACGCACAGATGCACACTCACACACTCGTGTAGACAGATGCAGCCACAGACGTGCGCCAAATGTACAGTTCAGAGTGTGGGAAAACGAGGACAGTGTGAAAGCCACCAAACCATCAGAGCGGAGAGCGGCTTATAAAGTGTTACACAGATGAGATGAAGTATGGGCCGCCAAACGGAGCAAACGGCCCCGAGGGGAGGCTGAGATGTACCTGGTGTGGTTTTCACATATTTCTTTCTCTATCTATCTTTCATTCGATCCATCCAGCTCTGTCGCTTTCACATGCATTCTTTCTGTCAAACCCTGCCTATATCTATCAATATCTATCACCATCTTCACCCTGTCTTTCTCACACACACACACACACACACACAGCCACCCAGTTCCCACGGTGGTGGGGGGAGCTGAGCGGGGTGTCAATCTGCGCACAGCGTCACCTCTTTTCACTTGCAAAAAGGAAGTAGCGCAGGGCTTTTGTTATTCGAAGTCCCACAGTCTAAAACAACTGGAATATATCCGCAGTTTATAATTCAAACAGCCAGCTATAATCAGCTCCTCAGGGGTGTTTTTAGATGGAGCGGTACGACTGTGGTGGTAGGCTACTTTACTGTCCCTACCATTTGGTTCGGAGGTAATCACTGTCTGGAGAGAACACAGGTTTTTAGATGCGTTCACACTTCAGACAGCCACTGTTAAAAGTACTTGTATGTCTCCCTTAAGCCGTGACCATGTGGAGAATAAAACTATTTAAAAGCACCGATAGCGTCTGGATTTGAAAAATACTTTACGCACGGGAGCTTTTTGCTCATTTTTATTTCATAGTTGTGCACACATTTACTGGGATGTTCCAGTCATTCGTGACACTACAGAGAAAGTTTTGGGCCATGTATATCAGCAACAGCAGCACGTTGCTGTAAACCACACCCTCTCCTGGATAGTATGTCATTATCAGCACCTTTTCTGCCCCCATTTAACAGGAAAGGGTGTTAATGAGTCCAGATACTCCTATACTTAATAATCTTAATAAACTATTTTGACTAATATTATTTGTAGTCCACGACCCATTTTTTTTTTTTTTTCCCTTTTCAGAAGTTAAATCGTTTCTCAATTTCAGGAGGGATTAAAGTTAAGATGATACAATGCAGTTTTTTCTTGAACTTTCACCTGTTGTGAAAGAAAGCGGTGCATAGGGCCCTATGTCACAGTTTAATGTTGCGTAAAAATTAATTTATTGATTTTTTTATTAAAGTTTTTTGCTTTGCATGAATAAAATCTAATGCGATGCTCTTCAGACACCATTAGCATCGCTGTCAATGAGACGTGGAGAGGCTTGATTGACGTTTTGTTTCGAGTTCCTGTTGATGTTAATCCAGTGGATGGTCCTTTACAACGTGGCCGCTTTCTCAGCAGTTTACAGCTCTGGCAGCACCATACCTCTGGCTTTCAGTCCGCTTCCTGGGGTCGGCTACAGGAGATCGGATGTAGAGCTCACCATAAAATTGCTGTGGACGGGCTTGTTTAATATTTCTGTAGCAACGTTTGGCTCCCTCCTCGAGAGACCACGCCTCCTCCCCGCAGATTCACAGGGCCCTGGTCCCTCCCCCTCACCGACCCGGCAGCCTATAACCTACCCGGGTTTCCGCCCATTCCTCCACAGTTGATTCTTTAGGATGGTTTTTGTCATGCAAATAAAGGACGCGTAAAATATTCCCCCAGAGCGCAGCGCAGGGCAGAGACTCGCGCGGAGGACACAGACCGGGCCACACGGTGGATTTGTTTCGTTTTCGTCGCTACGGACCCGTCCATCTGTCACAGGTAAGTCACACATCCGCAGCGGATTACATTTCCTGACATGTTTAGTAGCAAAAAATCAAGCTGTGTAAACGTGAGCCCACGGAGGTCTCCTCTCTCACTGTTGGATGTGGAGGAATGTGGGGTCTCTCTCGCAGTCTGTTGTTGAGGAATCGGGATTCATGCGGACTTTTCTTGTGTTTTTTTTTTTATTTTTTGTCTTTCCCAGACACCCTGGCCACGAGCAGCGACATATTAACCGGGACGTGTAGCCAGGAATCAGGTCGGACCGTTCAAGGAAACCCTGCGGAGGCTGCCCTGTGGAGATAGTGGTCATACTTCCAGTTTCCCCAAGTGAAGTCGGAGCTGTCTCTTCTCCATCCCCTGCTATAGGCTACCTGCTGCTGCTACAGAGGGGAATACGTCTAGAGACCCCTGGATCGCTTGAGAGTACCCTTTTATATTTTAGGGATTTTAGGATCTCTCAAATATTTACATTTTTGCACACCAAGTGTGTTATTTCCTCTTTTGTCCTTTTTTGGGATATATACAGTGATATTTTTTCTGTTCTAGTACTTTAATGTGCCTTAATAACTGGTTATAATCCAGTGTAAGTGTGGCATTGTCACCAGACCAGAGACGCTCAACAGGGAGAAGACGATTATTATCAGCTTCAGAGCCCAGGCAGGATTACTGGTCCCCCACCCTCCAGCGAGCTGCAACCATGAGCCAGGCGGATGTGTCGACTTGCTCCGCGCCACAGAGGGTTTTCCAGGAGGCGGTGAAGAAGGGCAACACCAAGGAACTGCACTCTTTACTGCAGAACATGACAAACTGCGAGTTCAACGTCAACTCCTTTGGGCCAGAAGGACAGACGGCCCTCCACCAGTCTGTCATTGACGGCAACCTGGAGTTGGTAAAACTGCTGGTGAAGTTTGGTGCAGATATCCGGCTGGCCAACAGGGAAGGGTGGAGCGCTTTACACATCGCCGCCTTCGGGGGCCACCAAGACATTGTGCTATACCTCATCACCAAGGCCAAGTACTCCTCTGGCGCCCGGTGATCTGTCTCTGCTGTCAGGTAAAATAAGAAAAAAATAAAATAAAAATAACAACAGGTGGAAAATAAAACTCCAATACACGGAAAAGTCAGGCTCTTGTAAAAGCAAAAAAAAAAAAAAAATGCCATAATCTACATAGTTGTGCCAAATTAAAAAAAGGAAATAAAAATAGACCTGCACAATTACTCTTCCCTCATTGTTAACCAAACGGGGCCCTCTCTGCACTCCTGAGTGAAGCACCGCATGGTTCATACACAGCGCTTCAACACGAATCTTTAACAAAAGAAACGCCATTTCGGTGAGTTTGTTGGTACTAAAGCTTTCCTCTTGAATGTGTATCGTCCACTATAAAAAAAAAAAAACGAAAGAAAAAAAGCCAGTGTACCTGTGTATCACGTGTGTGTGTTTGGACTCCAGAGTGCAAATGGCCCAGTTTCTTTCTATCCATGACCTCCCATCCCCAGAATACTTTTGAATAGTTTCTTTGTGTGTGTGTGTGTGTGGGGGGGGGGGGCTGTTGCTCCTCATTGTTCACTTGTAAAAACCCTTTTTAAGTTATTTTATATGAAACACGGCACTTGATGCTATATGGCTGCATGCTGGAATATCTAAAAGGGAACACACATGAACAAGAGAAGAAGGGTTGCCCTCTGTTGGCTACCATAGGTCTGTTTTCTTTAGACTAATAGATTCATTGATTTTTATTTTATTTTATTTTTTACTCAAAGAGCGGCATCATGGCTATCCAACACGCTTTCAGATGTGTAATCATTATCTAACAACAAGTGACTCCATCATTGTTGTGAAGTACTGTACACAATAGCTTTACTTTTTTTGTTTTAAGAGACAGTAGCTGAATGCCTCTGCCTACTTCATGCAGATCTTGCCATGCTGGCGTCCAACTTTTCAGGCCATGTGCGACCACTTTGCCGATGGTCATTGTGTTATTAATAAAAAACCGCTGCTTTCGCTTTGTATCAAAAAAAAGTCGCATTTGGAATTCACTTTAAAATCTCCTTTCAGTATTTTATTAACATCCTAGTCATCACTGTGAAAGCAGGCTGGGTTTTTATTTTTTTTATTTTATTTATGAAGGTACATTGAGAAGATGCATTTTTTGAATATGTTGTGGTTCTTCTTCTTCTTCTTTTTTTAAATCTATAAGTGTAAGAATATCTAGGGTGACTCAAGCTGCTTCAGACTCGAAGTATAAACTGTCCCGTGTGGAGGTAGACCTGCCACTCCCAACCCCTCCCCCACTCCCAGAACCCCTTCTGTTAAAGCCTGTTGACCCTCAAGAGGACTTTCTCCCCCATCCTCCCATTAAAAGGACTTTGTTTGGTTGCCTTTTGCCAGCTACCTCGACTATAAAGTATTCTCAAGTTGTTCAGCTCTCTCACCACTCTGCCACGTTGTTGGAGTCTGAGGAGATTCATAATTTGTCTGTGATCATCCACATGCCAGTATGTTTTTTGTAGCCTAACAGACAGATGGACTTCAAAACAGAAGATGCAATGAACCAATTCCTGCATCATCAGTCGGGACAGTTTATTTTTACACTACAACCAAACCAAGGGAGTCTGTGGTTCTCTCTCTCTCTCTCTCTCTCTCCTCTCTCTCTCTCTCTCTGTCTCTCTGTCTGTCTGTCTGTCTCTCTCAAACACACACCCACACACTGCCATTGATTTCCCTATAAACCTCCAATTTCTCTATCTGTCTGTCTTCATTAGCCATATATATATATATATATATATATATATATATATATATATATATATATATATATATATATATATATATATATAATTTTTTTTTCCAGTTATACAAAAATGGAATTGTATCGCATGACTAATAAATGCAGGGAGTTTTATTGCACAAAAATGCGGAGCCTTGTGCGCCCCCAGTGTTTGTACGGGGTAACTGCAGGAGCCAAGGCTTTGGAATAGTTAACTACTACTGAGCAGGACCCTAATACTGTTGGACGATGAAGACTTTAAAAACAACAACAACAACAACACATGACTATTGCAGGATGTCACAGAAAAGGAAAATTGGTTTCATAAACTTGCCTGCTGCATTTTGAAAGTCATGACACCCTAACATTTGTATCAATGCTGCTTGTATGTTTCTTTTTTTTTGTTTGTTTTTAAAGCCTACTGCTCAAATGGCCCACCGTTGTAAAAATGCTTCACAGCAACACTGGTTTCACCACATGAGAAGCTGTTGAAAGAGAGTGTGTTTTTTTTTTAATGGTCGTGCGTTTGTATGATTGTGTGCTTCTCATGAGGGCCCTGTGTCGCTGTTGATAAAACAGTCATGGAGACTGAGAACTTCTCATTTGAAACCTGGAACAACCACACGTAAACTGAAGCGATAGATCCACTACATCAAGGTATAGATTGGTATCAGGCAACAAATTAAATATGCATCGCTTGTCTTAAACTTGATGTTTTTTTTTCTTTTGTTTGTTTGACTATTGCACTGATGACTGTTGTTGAAAAGTTGGCTTTTATGTGTCAACTTTTAAATTTTTTTTTCTGAATAGAAAAAAACAAAACGAACACAACAAAATACTATTGTATAAATATATGCTCCAGGTGATAATGTGTGTGTTACTTTGTGGAAAAAACATGATGTTTTTTTTTTAACAAAGATGTGTGTATCTCTGTGATTGGGTGTATGTATATATACATATGGATATATATATATCGATGATGATGATGATGATGATATCTTGGGGCACTTTCTTTTTTGAAGTGCTGTCTTCCTGTTTTTTTTGAAAGGGGAATAATACATTTGATGGTAAGATCATTGTAACATGATTAAAAATTGCACGGTTGTGTGGTTGTTTGGCTTACCAGGGTCATAACATTTATGATGTAAGGAGCCAGCTGCCGGATTGGTGTACATGAGTGAAATTATTATTTTTTTTTTAAGAGAAAGAAAGCGCTGACTTCTTTGGACCAAGTTGTGTTTCTGGTCTTGCTTCATTTCAAGCAAGAGGAAACAGCTGATTTTTTTCATGAGTGATGCAGATGTTCCATCATGTTTAATTCTGTTTGTATTCTTTTGTTTTTGAACATTTGTAACACTGTGATGATGACGTGATGTCATGTGGAGATGCGTGCTGTATTATTTTTGTACGTTTGTGTACAAGCCAGTAAAGAAATCATTAAACTCAAATTCTCTGTGTATGCATACATTTCTTCCTCATCTACCAAGCAAAAAGCTACATTCTCCTCCCCCTTCTCCCTTTTCCCTCCTCCTCCCTCCTGCTGCATTTTTCATAGAAAAGATTGGTTTGGGAAACACACCCCTCCTCTCTCTCTTTTCCCTCCTTGTCTTCCAAACCGGGCCCAACCCAGATCCCCATTCTCTCCTTTTGTCATTCATCTGGCCTCATCCTTTCACTGCCGGGATAAAAGAGCCCAGTGCATTGTGGGTAGGCTCAGTTTAAAGAAGGGTCCCCTCCCCTGTGTGTGTTGTGGGAGAGCTGGTTTTATGTTACCCCCACACACTCAAAAACTTTCCAACACACACTCCTCTCTTGTGCTCTCTTTCTGACCATTAAGGCCCCAGCTCTGCGCTACATTTCAGCTCTCTGCTAACAACCTGCTTTTGCACTCAAGTGTGTCTTTCACTCAACATCTATTCTCTTATACTCAAAATTATCTTTGTTCCTTTCACTGCACTAATCCCTTCCCATATGCTGTGTAACACTACTTCTATAACAACAACAACAAAAAAAAGTCTTGCTAATTCACAATCAGCTGATTTGTTGGAGGGAAATGAAACATTTTTTCATGTCTATTTCTGTGATTTTTCTTGTGAAATATGTACTTTGAAGCCTCCTGTGATGGTGCATGAAATGGCCCTAAAAAATGGTTGGTTAAACTAACTACTCGCACTTAATTTGGACCGACCACAAGTCAAAAAACTGGAACACACTGATTCATTTGCATCCAAAACAGTTAACAAAACACTGTTAGTGTGTGTATTTTGTGTTGGCCGACAAAAGTTGATGTGATTTTTAAGCGAAGCCTTTAAATGAACATTTTTAATCATTTTCTTGTTCTTCTTCTCCACTGTACTAGCAGCACTTATAAAAGCACAAGATACCGGTGGTGGTTACATTTTGCTCAAGCGTCTCAACACCTGTTTACTTGAACTGAAACCTTTCATTGAGTCATGTTCTCACCGTTTCATGGAAATGCTGCGTTGCAACTGATATTGCGCGGCTGTGGGAGGGTCGTGGGAAAAGGGACAATTCATCTTCCTGCATGTCGGATCTGTTCGTGTTGTAACATGTGCTGGGTGTCAACCAGCAGTCAACTGTTGAGGGTTACAAAATATGAGTAGAATAGAGAGAATATTGAGAGATTTGATATCAGTGTGATCCTGAATTTAAATTCTAAGTGATAAAGTTTGATTGTTAGAGCAGCAGTTAAACTTGCATTCCGAGCTGCAGCTGAACCATCTTTGACCTCAAATGTTCTGCACTGACACACCAAGCGCTGATCTGATGCATTTCTTTGTCAGATACAAACTCAGCACCAGGAAAGTTAGCTCCTCTAAACACCAGCCCCCTCTGTGTTTTGATGCCGTGGCAGGCTGAACGGGCTATCTGGCTTGCTGCTCGCTTGTCCTTTCCCCTCTCCCTCCCAGTCTCTCACTTCTGCAGGATGTTTTTGTTGAGCTGGGTTCCCTATTGTTCACACACTGAGCTGGCTGGCCTCCCAGGGTTGCTGCTGGCTGCCAGGCCACCTAATAGGTTCTTCATGTGCCTTGGCTTTCCTCGCTTGTCTTGGTCTTGCCTGTGCATGGAGAAGCCTGCTTTTAGTGAGCCAGAAAACACAATACATTTTCTGGAGGAATTTTGCAGAGAAAATCAGATAAAGAATTGTTTGGGGAATTACTTTAGAGCAGCATCAAAACGACTTTATTAAAAAAGTGAACAGGCCACTTTGGCATATATAATTGGTTACAGCCCTGTGCATGTGCATGTATTGTCTGTTTTGGTATTTCACACATAAATCGAGTAAATTATTGTTGGTGCGTCGATGTTACAGCAGCTGCAATCAAGTGTGTCTGTGTGATTATCTTCCATCTCCATTCAAAAGGCCATTGTTCCGTGGCTCATAAAATATTCATATGCATGCTTACACCCCTCATTTGAAGGCTTACACTTGATCTGTAAGACACAAGATTAACTGAACATCTTGTGATATGTGTAAAACACAGTTTAATTGGTTTTGTAACACTAAATTCCTCATTTTATAACGGCTCCTGTTCAACATGTGTACAATGATGCAAGCTTTGATTATGAGATCCCCCCTGTGTATGACTTCCTCAAAGTGCTTCGGTATTGACATGATTGCTGTCTGGCCACATAAAGAGGAACTTAGAGAAGCGTTAAACAGTCTTTCCAGTATCTTAGTTTTGTTGCACCTGTTAAGGCGGGACAACTTATGCTCTTATCATTCTTATTAGTACATAGAGTTGGATGACGTCACTTCTTTCCCATGTTAGCTCAACCCAGGCTCCACCTGACTGGAGGTCTCATCACCCAGAGCAACTGAAAATACCTGCGTGGGTGTATATATCTTTTTATTTTTAAAAGGTATTCTGTCTTTTTACCTTGCATTTAGTCATGAACACAAATTTGTGTCTAAGGCCAGCGTTACAGTGCTTTAACTGCTTGGTCGACAACAGTGAAGTTATTATACAGACTTGAAATTAATTTATTTTTAGCCACATAAATCTGTAATTTGCTATATTAATTTTATATGCTGGAATACAACCAAATTTAAACCTGCATTAATTGATTTTTTTTGGCCATTTCACAGCAAAGACAAGTAGACAACACTTTCATATTATCACCTTATTAAGTTGATATGGTGAACCTTTTGGCAAGAGTTGTATTTGTGTCCATCTGATGAATGTAAATCCAAAATTCTTTCTCCTTTTAGTTTTGGTCTCCACCAACTCCTCTGGGAAATATCTGTATCTTTAGGCAGACTCTGCTGGTGAGCTGCATGCCCTCAAGCAGGATGTCAGGAGCTGTGGTGTCCTTTCGTCAAGACTTGACTGGATCCGGGAGTGCCAGTGCCCTGGCACCGGGGGGCAACCGGGTGACTCTTTTTCTGTGCTGATCTGACGGCCACAAGGAAGGAGCTGATGGGATTACATTTCAATAGAATTGTACCTTGTACGATTGTATGTTCTTGTCACATAAACTCTTAACCAACACAACGTAGTGAAATCCGAGCTGATAGCTATATCTGATTCAATTAAAGTAACATGATATCAGCATTGTCATTTATAACTGTAAAAAGTTCAAACAATTTCAAACGTCAAATGACTGTTTATGTAAACTTTGTTAAAGAGCAGCCGCTGCTACGATAATGTCATATTGAATTTTCCTCAACTCTGGAGTCAGTTGCTCTAATGATGTGATCTTTAGGTGACCTGACTGAGAGTGAGTAGAGAAATCATAAAACTTTCTTAATGTTGTAAAAAAAAACATATTTAATGTTCCACTTCTTAATTCAAAAGTTACATAGGCTTGCTTTCTTTAATTCACAGGGAGTGGTAAACAGTGAGATTGAGTTTTCCTCCATCCATCTATCAGGACAGGTATGTATGTCTAGCAAGTGCTATTGATGGGACAGAAGTTTATTTTGATCCTGTATAGTTGTGGCCTTGGCAACACCTGGTGTCCATAATCATACCCCACTGTCTCATTTCCTAACTTATCAGCATATTTTCTGTGGATTCATCCTTTTTGACAGTCTTGCACTATGTTGATTACTTTTTTGCTCACTGTCATTTTGCAGAATGGAGCCCACCAAACATTTAAACCACAGCCCAGTGTGCAGTGAAGTCAGCACAGAGTCAGCAATGCTGGTGGGTGACAGTGAGCTTGAAATCCTGCTGATACAACACTTTCACTCCAAAAACAAAAACATGTCTGTCGCTAAACACGACCAGTGAACACCCCCTCCCCAAAGTCTGCCTGTGAATAAGAAGGGGAGTAAAATAAATCAAGTGAGCGAGAGAGAGAGAGAGAGAGAGACAGGTGGTCGGGCCAGTCTTTTCCTTGCCCTCCGCTCCTTTTTGAACTTTTTTTTTTCCATTCTTCCAGTTCATTCTGTGCTTCTTTCCATAGCGCTAGTGACAAGGCGCTCCATTCACTGCCTCATTCTTCCACCCCTCCCTCCTTCCTCCATCTCCCTCACACACCCCATCCCTCCTTCCCGGCTCCTTTGTCTAGCTTGCAGGGGTCTGCTTTAGCTGCTATTCACCAGCCAGACGGACCACCATTGACTGGAACCCCCCATCCTCCCCCCTAACATCCCTCCCTCCGACAAACACCCTCACATACACATATGCACACAGCAACCTGGCCATGCCCCACCCTACGCCCTGTATCAGGCAGCTGCTATGCTAATAGGGAGGAAGGGATGGAGGGAGGGAGGGATGAAGAGGAAAGACAGAGCAGCCAGCCTATAGTAAAGAGACAGAGGGAGGGAGAGCAGGGAGAGTGACCCCGCTCCTCCATCTCCATAGCCATGCCAGAGCAGCAGCTCGCCTCCTGTTACACAAAGGGAGTCCCCCGGCCCTCCACCCCCTTCTCACCCCTCTTCCCCCTCCTTCCACCCCTCTGTTCCCCTCTTTCTCATTCAAATCCATTTTATACCCCAGTGGTAAAGGGAGCTGTAAGTGCAGTATGTAAAGTAACCTTACTCCTGCCCTACGGGCGTAACCATTCAGGGCTCAATACACAGAGCACAGCCTGCGTGTGTGCGTGCGTGCGTGCGTGCGTGCGTGCGTGCATGATCGCCATTCCCCTGCTTTGTTTAGAACTGCAGCCCATACCTCCACATACACACACAACTGACACCTGTCCTTGAGTCTAGTTGCACCTCCCTTCATACTCAAATAGTGTTGGACACATTAGAGACATGCATTCTTCTTACACACACACACACACACACACACACACCAATCACTGTCTGGTATTGAGTAATTTATACTTAAGTAAAGTTATCAATTTATTTGGTACCCCAAGCAAAAATTATAATTCAAGAGCCCTGCAATAAATGCTAGCCTAATGAAAGTTCTAAAGAATGTTCAATGAAACTGTTTTAGAGAGTTGTTGATTCAACTTTATAGTCATTTTGGAGGATGTAGTTTCAATTGTTATACTGATAGGGGTTTCTAATATTTTGTCCAAACCATTTATATCATGGTGCTTGGCAAGTGAATGAACTAATGCATATATTGGCATTTATGGCTGAAACTCATTTGCATTGCTTGTCCTTAGATAGACTTTGCAATAAAAAATACAATACAATAACATTACAATAAAAAATGCATCATTGAACTTGATAAAACCTTCAAAACATAATCTGAAGAGTGATCAGGCATGGATGTTGCATAAACAGTTTTTATATTACAGTTAGGAATGAGGCTCAGATGTATTGTAAATACATTTTATTCACATTCCTTATGTTTCTCATATGTGTTTACATTTCTTCTGCATGTAAGCCAATTTGAAAGTGACTCAATTTGATCAAAAGTCATGTTTAATAAGCTACTTCATACAATTTTAGTATGTTAGACTGATTGTAATTCAATGCCGATGGCTGTGTGTTGGCATGTTTGTTAGCAGCTTTTTCCTGGTATCATGTGTACACATCTCTTTTGGTGTGTTTTGGGGAGGGGGGATGTGTTGGCAGGAAGGCATCTCTCTCTCTGTCCCTCCTGTTCTGTTATTTACCCCTCTGTAGTGTGACCCTGTGCCCCATCAGAGAGGCACGTCCCATTTGACATCTGCCTGTTTGCAGGGGGAGGGAGGGAGGGGATACAAGGGGTGGGGGACCCATATGGAGCTTCCACCTCCACACCCCCCACCCCCACCCGGCTCAGCCTTCAGCCATCCCTCACACACACACACACACACACACACACACACACACACACACACACACACACACACACACACACACACACACACACACACACACACACACACACACACACACCACGTCTCCTACTGCCTGCGCCCTTTGTTCCTCTGTGTGTGTGTGTGTGTGTGTGTGTGTGTGTGTGGTGTGTGTGTGTGTGTGTGTGTGTGTGTGTGTGTGTGTGTGTGTGTGAGAGATGTCATGCCATTCCAACACACAGACCTGCTGCAAGCTGGGTGGGAGAAGTAGGATTGAGGGCTGTTTGTATTGATAGACAGACACATAGATAGATAGATAGATAGATAGATAGATAGATAGATAGATAGATAGATAGATAGATAGATAGATAGATAGATAGATAGATAGATAGATAGATAGATAGATAGAGAGAAGTTCAACTACTCCGTATCTATGCACATATGTCATATGGATAGATGGATAAACCCACCCACCCATCCATCTACACCTAAATCCTGCTGTCCTTATGTGTTGCATGATAGGGTGTACCAATTACCCTGTATGGATTATCCTCCTACACAATGATTCAGTGTGCTAGATGTACAATGACCAGGCTGGCCGCAGGGTTGGATCTAGGCTAACGAGCTTGGTGGAGTTTAAATTGCCCAGTGTAGCACTGACAAAATACTGTCTGTGATACCGCACTCTGTGACAGCACGTTCTCTGTCAGGGCCTGCTGCTTTTGTCTGACAGTCTGTTTACGATAATACCTCTTGTTAAAGGGCTTATGGTGAATGAGGTTGTTAATACATATTGTGACACAGCTGTTGCAGCTATTTTTTCTATTGCAGTGAAGAAAATGAGGCTCAGATGGCTTTGGAAATTAAACTCTACATGCATTGGCTGAATTGTTTCTTTCTAGCTGGGTGATTGAGCGTGCATCCCATCCTATATTTACAGGGCAGGTGCAGTGGAACAGCAAATTAAGGGAAAGGGAAAAGTAGAGAGTCCAAACTTTATTGACATAGGATAAAATCTTTAAATATTATGAAAACATAAAAAAGACATTTTAATCATTTAAAAAAAAAAAATCCAGCATTCATCAGTGTATATATTGTGCTTGTCGGCGATGATGATGTATAGTTTATATTTGCTCTTAACCTACACCATAACAGTTGTCATTCTATCCATACTTGTATCCATGTGTGGACATACAGCAATGCAATTTGCTAAAATATCCATTAAAAACCTTCAGGTCCAGTTGTTGTGAAATATTGAAATGTATCATCTTAGTGATTAAACTGATACTTGACACATTTTTACACTGTCAAGAGTCAGCCTGGCTGTGTAATGTTTGTGATTAGTGCATACTGCATACAATCATTCATATATGTATGTATATGTGTGTGTGCGCATGTGTGTATACATGTGTGTCGGGGAGTAATTATGGAGAATAAAGGCCTGGTTGTACACAGTGGAACTGTGGGGTTTGAAGTGAGATGGAGGATGCTTTTCTGTTTGGCTGAGCAGACTCAATAGTCCCATTCAGCCAGCCCCCTTACTGCCCATTGTGTTCCCACCACCAGCCCTCCACACACACACACACACACACACACACACATACACACACACACACACACACACACACACACACACACACACACACACACACACACACACACACACACACACACGGCTGCATGGACTCAGTGGAATTGGAGTGGAGGCCTGGAGGAGAAAGAGGGATGGAGTGAGCTCCTGCTGAATCTAAGAGCGGTTGGGGTGGGGCGGGGAGAGGGGGGGGGGGGGAATAGAGGGGAAGAAAACAGTGCTGGGTGGTATAGTAAAGGGATGGAAATAAAATTGTGATGCAGCGGTATCTCTGAAAATTAATGTTCAAGTCTTAGTTGGTATAATTATGCTGCAGAAAGTTCATGTTCAGGAGTGGTGTCATTGCAAATATTCAAAATGTTTAGGTGCTGCTGTGATAAATGGCATTGTGGTGGGAAGTATTTAGATCCTTTACTCAGGTAAAAGTAGCAACACCACAATATAAACAAATTCCATCATAAGTAACAGTTCTGTGTTCAAAATATTGCTTCAATCGTTCGTAATAAAGATTCCATTCATTTATTCATTCAAAAGCACATGAGCATCAAAAGTATATGTATTGACTATATTAGTTGTATTTATCATATATATCGCTGGATTATCATACTGATGCATTAACATGTATAAACAGCATTTTAATATTTACAACATGACGAAATCTGAGAAGTAACTAGTAGTAACTATGTATAGCTGTTAAATAAATGGAGAATAAAAACAATCACAATATTTTCCTCTGAAATGTAGCAGAGTAGAAGTATAAAGTAACCTAAAATGGAAATACTCTAAAATCTAAATGTGCTGTTTGGCACGTGTTAATGTCCAGCTTTCCACAGTTTTTCAGGTCAAGACAACACATGTCGTCACAATCTAACGTCCTAAGTTAGACCCCTCGTCCAGCAGTTAACCAGCTCCACACGGCAGAAAGAAATCTCACACAATAGTCTGTATACGAACACACAGTGGTCACACAATAGTCTGACTTGGGGTATAAGGAACTCTGGGGTTAATGATCGTCGGCCATTGGTTTGGAGCCCATTAGGCCATTGATCTGGCTGTGTCTTTTATGCCACCTGGGGAAAGGAATGTGCTGGGTTCCCTATTGTGTCTGTCTGCGAGTGTTACAGAGTGGTCATATACCCTCTCTGTGTGTGTGTTTGTGTCAAAGAGAGGTTAATCAAAGCAGAATGGACCAGAGTGTCACACACTGTGCAGAGACAGTGGAGGATTGAATATTGTTAAGTTCAGTTGGGCAAGGGTCATTTGCTCTGGATTGATTTGAAAGCAGAAATCAGACTTGTAAACATTTATGAACTCACACTGACTGTATACGAACACAGGCATATTCTGATAGTTTTACTCAACATGACACACACTCAAACACCACTGCACAATGCCCGAAACACCAGGGAGGTAAATAAATGATAATGTCGAGCTCAGCACCTTTGGGGACTACGTGAGGCGCATACATACACGCCACGCACACAAAGGGAAGAAAGGAGCTTCATTCATAGCTGCTTCTATTAGTTGGCTGAATTTATCGCCTCTTCTTTAAAAACAATAAACTTCTCCATGGGTGGAAAACAACTAATTACAAGCACTCTTGTTTGTTTAATTGAGCAGCTTTTTCATGCACTTCTACTTTAAGTATTTAAAAATGTGAATAGGTATACTTTGAAAATGTATATTCTTTAAAAAAAAAAAGGCTGCATTCTTTCTTTTCTTTTTTTTTCCACACCTGCACTTCTTTGCCATTTTTTCTGGATCTGTTCTTTTTGGACCAAACATCTGTTGGATCTCAGACATACTGAAAACACTCAGATGACACAGCTGGGGTTTAGGGGAGGGGGTTAGCGGGGTCTTTAAATGCCCGGAGCTGCCAGTTGGTCTGCAATTGTAATCAGAGTTGAACTTGAAGAAGAGAGAGAGGGCCTAGGCCTGTGTGTGTGTGTGTGTGTGTGTGTGTGTGTGTGTGTGTGTGTGTGTGTGTGTGTGTGTGTGTGTGTGTGTGTGTGTGTGTGTGTGTGTGTGTGTGTGTGTGTGTGGAGGGGTCCTCTGTCAGCAGGACAATAGACAGTTGCAGCAGCAGCAGCAGCTGACCAGAGAATCCCTTCTTCTTTTGTCATCCTGTATAATGACGTCTCCACCACACACACTCTGTCTCTACCTCTCCCTCCCTCCCTCTTTGCCCCATCACTACTCATCCCTCCTCCCTTTCGCCTGATTTGGCAGCAAGGGACTTCTGCATGTTCTCTTTCTTTCGCTCTCCCATCCCTCTTTCATCCTACTCCCCTCTCTCTTCTTTTGACCATACCTCCCCTGTAGACTTCCACGTCTTCTTCTGTCCATCCTGCTCTTCGTAGACACATGTTCTTTCTATATATTTTTTGCTGTGTGCATGTGTCTTTGTATTTCTGTGTTTGTGCAAGTGTGTAGGTTTGTGTATATGTGTTTTCCAGACTTTGCTCCTAAAGAATGTAACCTCCGAGACACTCTCCTCAATCAGTACATATCTCCACTACAGGCCATCTGTGTGCAACGTGTGTATTGAAGTCTTTTTCACTTTGTTAAGCATGGGGGCAGGGCCTTCCCTTTACTTAAAGGTTTGGCAGTGTTTTTACATGTCGAATTTAAGATCTGTTTTTGGGGTTGGTGGAGGATTTTTCATTTCAGTTATTTGCACTGCTGGAAGAGTTATTCAGATCCTTTACTAAAGTAAAAACACAAATACAACAATGTCCAAATATAAGCCCTGCATTCAATATTCAAGTACATTCAACAAAATGTACTTAAAGTATCAAAAGTCAAAGTACTAATTCTGCATACAAATTGATTATAGATTATTATAAATTATGTTATTCCACTGATAATACTGATGCATTATGTATAAGCAGCATTTTAATTGAGTTTTAATTTAGTTGAGCTGAAGCTAATGTGAACTACTTTGTACACTGTTGATGGCCCTCTAAAAGATCACAAGGCTGTGAGATGATTAATTGGGGGAGAAAAGAAGAAAAAAAAATTATGCTACACAAATATGTGTTCATGTTTATATGGTCTTTGCTTTTAATGTGAAATGATGGATAACTTTACTACACAACGATTATTTAAATTAAACATCTAAAAAGTTTAGGTGGGGGAATCACTTTTGGTGGAACAACTAATGAACATCTGAAATGTGAAAAAGCTGTGCCTCCAAACTGTAAGTAGCCTACCTAGTAAATATACATGGTCAAAATATTCATCCAGAAAGAAAAATAACCACAAACTCATTTTTTCATATCTCCAATTGCTAAGACAAGTTGTATCATGATTTGGGCAGTGTGGACCCTGAGGAGGTGTTACAGTAAAAGGACTGGTGAAGGCCTGGCGGGGTGAAGCATGCTTACAATCTGGAGGTCTACAGCTTTATATGGACAGTAAGGGGAGTATTGTGTAGAGTGGGGGAGGATGGAGGTCTGGTTTTATCGTTCTAATGGTCTTGAATGTTAACTCTCCTTACCTACTTTCTTAAACCTTTAACTAGTTAAAAACTAACGGAAGTTGACATTCTGTATCTTATTAAAAATACTGTAAGTGCAGACTTGCACTGCACCATACACTGTGGGACGGACTGAATAGTGTGTGATTAAATCCAGTTTCGGATTCTGATTAATTGATATGGTCAGCCAGTACAAGCTGGCTAAATATGAAGAACCGCGCTGAAGCATGGTGGGTTCTTTCCCGTCAAACATGTGGTTAGCTCAGACTGTCTATGCAAAGTTCTCTGCACTTGAAGTTATCACTTCCTCTCTCTCTTCATGGGAACTTGCTCACAATTTTCTCTCTCTCTCTCTCTCTCTCTCTCTCTCTTGCTGACTGTGACTGTGTGTGTGTATGAAGGTGTCTGTATGTGTTTATCAGTTTTGAAAGTGTTTTTCTGGATCTGTTCTTTTTGGACCAAACATCTGTTGGATCTCAGACATACTGAAAACACTCAGATGACACCGCTGAGGTTTAGGGGAGGGGGTTAGCGGGATCTTTAAATGCCCGGAGCTGCCAGTTGGTCGGCCATGTAATCAGAGTTGAACTTGAAGAAGAGAGAGAGGGCCTAGGCCTGTGTGTGTGTGTGTGTGTGTGTGTGTGTGTGTGTGTGTGTGTGTGTGTGTGTGTGTGTGTGTGTGTGTGTGTGTGTGTGTGTGTGTGTGTGTGTGTGTGTGTGTGTTTGTGTGGTAGCTCTCCTCCAGGTGATATGGCCTGGTACGGAAGGTCACCGCTGTGATGTCACTTCCCCTTCCTCTCCGGATATTCCCAGCATTCTACTGCCAGCAGCCGGGAACTCTGGGAACTAAGAGCAGGAAGCCTGGCTCCGAAAGAGAGAGAGAGAGAGAGAGAGAGAGAGAAGGTTATCTGGTTATTTTTGCTGCATTGAATGACTCATTTTCTTTTCTATAAAAAATATATAAATAAAATAAAAACATAAGCAGCAAGGAGAAAGTTAAAATAGAAGATGGAAGTAGAAGAGCTAATGACAGGAATGAGGACGGTGCTGTTGTGTAGCCTACTGTCTTTTACTGTATTAAATGTATTGATTGAGATTCTGTGAAATACATGTGGATCATCTGTAAATGGAACAATACCGCCCCCTTCTGGCTATTTCCACTCACTGAAAAGCGTGTAGATGACAAACCCCATGGATGTATTAAGAGAACAAAAGGACAAAACCCCACACAGTCCAAGTGTTTTTCTGCGATTGGTTTTATTTCTTCTTCTTCTTCTTCTTCTTCTTCTTCTTCTTCTTCTTCTTTTTATTCATAATAATAATACAGTAATAATAATAAAAATAGCAAAATCTTCTAGTTCTCTAAATATGACCGTACAGCATTGATATTACAACAAATAAACAACATGCACACGTTTTTGTGCATGAACAAATGATAACCAAAAAGTAATTCACAGACGAATACAGTATTACCTACATGGTGAGGTAGACCTCCTATGATACTCCATTAGCACAAATCCAAATAGACCTTTTGGGGATTTTGGAAAAAGTAGTGCTGCGTAAAAAGTAAGCTACTGTCAACACCAATCACTTATATAGAGCATCCGTCTAGCTTTTTAATTTTTTTATTTATTTTTATAGTCTCATAAAATTAGTCAAATTAATAAATTATCAACGAGTAAGAAGTTTCACCTCAAAGTCGCAGCCGTGCTGCAACAGAAGGTGGCGGTAATGCACCTAATACGCTGGTTGTTAACAGCCCTAAAAGAAGACGACGAAGAAGAAGACGGCCAGTGACTGTTGTTGTAGCTAACCTTATTTACAGGAGCTGAACTCCCCGACTTGCTGCGTCATATTCCCCAGTCGGCTTTGCTGACTTTTCAGACCGACATTTAGATCATACATATCTCTGGCAAACAGCTGACCACAGAGAGAAATACTGTTTGTGGTTCTTCCAACACAGCTAGCTTTAGCTAGCGGACCCCACAGCAAAGAGAGCCAGCTAGTTGCGTAGCAGCGATGGAGTGGCTGGGTAACGGGGCTTCAATGTACCACGATGAAGAGTCGAGCATTTACCCAGCTTCAGCAGCCAATGGCTTTAGTGGTGTTTATCCTCACCAGCAGGTAATTAGATCATGCTAGCGGCCGGGTTGTTGGCGGAAGATACATCGCAGAGGTAACTTAATGGTATTAAAAGAATGCTAACTAGCTAAAGCTGGTTGGGGGTAAGTGAAGTGAGTTCATGCCGACTTCGATTGCTTGGCAAGTTAACGTTAGCAACGTACAGGCTCGTATCTGTTTTTCCAATAGTAGCTAATGTATTCCGTTGCCCAGTTTTCTACATGTTCTGTCATTACCTTATCAGCTAGCTATCATATTTAGCCAATAACCCGCATCGTGCACAACACCAATGTGTCCACTCTGCATGCTGAAGTGAATGAATGCTGACCTCATGCAAACCCAGAGTTGCGCAATCAAGCTAGCTACCTAACCCTATATTCCACTTTAACGCGTGGTTATACAGAAAACCGATCACTTGCTGTATCATCATCCTGTCAGGACATGGCTAAAATCAGCACCAGAGGGAGATCATTCATTTGTGGGATGGTGAGATTAGAAGCCACAACAAGCAGAGCAGCAGCTTACTTTCACTATTCTCCCAGGTCCTCGGTATTCTCAGACACCGACAGCTGTATGTGGTGTCTGTTGTTGACTAAAAAAGGCGTTTGGCTGTTTGTTAGCCCTGATAAATGGAAACGAGGCTTTATTTTTAGCCCTCCTGACCCAGCATGGCTGTGGTTATTAAAGCTCAAACGCTAATGGCTCTGGTGTGATTCAGAGTGAGTGGGTAGTTTGTAGGTGTCAGCTGTTCACTGTCGTCATTCTCTGACTATATAGGCCTACGTATACAAAACTTTAGGAGGAAAAAAATGTATGATAATTAAAGCTTCAGATCAAAACCCCCAGAGATAAGATTGTCAGGAGGATGTTGTCAATTTGACCCCCCTTTGTGTGTAAAAGTTTTGATTTGCTTTTTTGTGCATATTTTCCTCTATTTATAAAGCTTATACCCTTTGTCTTCATTGCAAAAGAGAGCATCCGCAGGTTCTCAGGCAAGTCAGTGCTAACTTTCCATCAGTTTAGATTTAAACACTGAAATGCATTTACCATCTGGGCATTGTGGAAATCTAAGGTTAGCTAATTTACCTCTGGTTTGGTTGGTAAAGAAACAGAAAGTAGAAGTAGTTTTGAGGTGTACCAAACACTGTTGTAGGTAGACAAGAAATGTTAGTTGCCTGCTCTAAAGCACAATGTGTATGTTATGAGTCTCTGACAGTTTCTCTCGTAGTCCTAATCTCTTTTTCTTTCATTTACCTTACAGCAGTCACCGTCATCGCACCTCTGTGATTGTGCCATGGCGTCACTGTGCCAGAGCCAGCAGCGCTGTTTAAAGGCCTCTATCGTCTCCAGCTGGAGACTGGCTGAGGCCCAGGATCAGCTATGCTCTCTAGGCGTCCACAGCTCCGAGTCCCTGGAACAGGAACGTGCTCGGACTCTGGCCTGCCCCACAGAACTCACACACACTGAGGAGGAGTGGCGCCGCAAGGAGAGCATGCTGGGATGTCAGGAACCCAGCCGCAGCCCTGTGCTCAGAGCTGTTGGGAGTTGGGACGTTTTTGATAAGGTAAGCAAACAGTTTGGCTTTTTTCAGGGCTGTAGTACTTGCGTGGACTCAAGACATTTTTCTGTTGTCTTGGACTTATTTTGGACTTGTCTTGGAGTTCTTGGTATTTGGACTCGGTCTCTGCCACTGGACTCGCTAAATATTGTAATGATTATATTGTGTTGATTGATTTTCTTACTCTTATTTGACTGTGTGTACTTACGGTCTACTAACCATTTAATAATGTTATCAAAAGTTAGTCAATATCTTCTCTCTATTCCAGAGTATCATCAATGTCCATAACCAACCTGTAGAAATGGATCAGGACAAGTGCAAGACGTTTCTCCAAAAGTACGACCAAGAGCTCAGGTATTTTGGTAAGTGAGATGCCCAAATCTGAAGTTCTGAAGTATGATCTTCCTCAGACTAATGGTAAATAAGGTTTGGGTCTAGTATGTTTGTAGTTAAATAAACTCATGTCATCATGTAGCTAGGGTTAGGGTGGACCCTAACTAACCTAACTTTTTGAAAACGCTCCCCTCTGGCAGGAGGCTGCGGTCCGCCAGGACCAAAACCTCATGGGTCACAAGAACAGTTTCTTCCCACCTGCAGTGGGCCTCTTCAACAAGGCCTGGGACCCCCACTAACAGTCTCTTAACCCCACACCCTCATTCACTACACATTACATTAACGCATATCCTGAACTGTTACCCCTGGCTATTGCACATATACATAATGTGAACTTTTACACATCACCTGATCAATATTTTTGCACACCCTACACTTAACCATATAGCCTTCCTTCTTTCCCTTTCTAAAACAGTTATATTGCATGTTTGTTATAGTGTCTTCATACATTTTTGTGATATATCTATTCTGTATATATGTCCTTGACTGTAGCAGTACTTATTGTTTATACCCTTTTCATATGTTTATTGTATGCACCAAATACACAAAGACAAATTCCTTACAAGTGAAAACTTACTTTTTTGGTAATAAATATAATTCTGATTCTGAGCTATTCCACTTTTTGCTTGAAGATTGTTGCAGTTTTAGGCAGGATTTCTTCTCCAGCTTTACTGGAAGAGATCACATTTTGTTTTCATGTGCATACCTGAATGAAGTTTTATGTAGGAATTTTAACACATTACACCCGACTGTGGTAGAAGAAGGCAAGTCACCTACTGTTTTACAGCAAACTCCGGTTGCAGTTGGTGTTTTATCCAAATTATCCTTACTTTGTATGTAAATGTTTGTGCCTCTAGCCAGCCAGGTAGTTTGTACTGCATGTGAGTTGTGCAGAAGTGTCCATGTTCAACTTTTACCATACCAACTATCTAAACTTTTTTTTAAAACTATAGATTTATTTTTATTGTGAAAAAGGTTCCATAAAAGCATCAAGTGTCTGTACTGGCGGAAAGGAAATCGGTCGGAAGACATACAGGATGCTTTGGAAAATGATCTGGACGAATGTAAAATACAGGCTTTCTTAGTGTGGAAGCAGAAGTGCTGTATAGTTTAAAATGTTGAGTAGAAAGCAACACGGACACCACTTCCTTTGTCTCCTCTGTGTTGCAGGGAATTAATTCTTCCATTTCCAAAAAAGACAGAAAATTCCCACACACACTTGTCACCTCTGCATTGGTTTATTTGGTCAGTCAACGTTTTGGTCACAAGGACCTTTCTCAAGAAACATAGTAGTGACATAGTGCTTAAATACAAATCATGATGATCCACAGCTGTGTTGGAGGTGTGTCCGTGATTGCACACAGAGAGGAAACTTATTAATTCTGTATATTTTAAAAATAGGGCTGGTATTGTTCAAAAATGTTCGACACCAATACCGTGACTTTGATACTGGTTCCTGAACGAAACTTTTTCCGATTCCAATTTCATAAAATCCATTTTAACAAAAAGGAATTACAACATTACTCATTATTGCACAAATCTGTTTATTTATTTTTCAGCTCCTAATAAGTGAGCCCTGTCTATGTGTACTGTAGAGTTTTTCATGCGTGTCTCTACGACGTGTTATGTTAGACAGCCAATTACAAACCTTATTAGATTTTGGTAGAAGCATGCTCCATGCTTATTGGCTCACTGATGCTGCAGAGATTTACTCCTTAGGTATTGAAATTGGGAATTCAATGACAAGGCGATTTTCGATACTAAAGAGGCAATTCGGTCAGTGCTTAAAAAGTATTGAATTCGGTACCCAGCCCTATTTAATAAACATGCAAAATACATCAGTGGGCTCAGCAATCTCTCTACATTTTAAACCACTGCACATGAACACATGCACCATCTTTTGCTCTTGCTTATCTGCATATTTCAATAAACATGCAAAGTTCTTTCTTTTTGGAAAAAGTTTAAAATGTTACCATGAAACAGCAGGCACCAATTACTCACTTCTCATAAGGTGTTCCAATTATAGATTAAAATGTTAAAATGTAACTACTATGTACAAAACTCTTATACTTGTTTGCTGTAAATATTTCTGACATCTATTTTATTAACATAGTAACATTCTCACAAAACAGTAGCAAGCAACTGAGTTTTCTTTGACAGTAGTTTAACATGCAAAATCACCCATATGGTCCTTTTTTTTTTATGTCTTCCAAAAACAATAGCCTATATGCTTTTTATCCATTTGTCAGGTATGTTGCGGAGATGGGACGACAGTCAGCGGTTCCTCGCAGACACGCCTCAGCTCATCTGTGAGGAAACGGCCAACTACTTAATTCTGTGGTGCATGAGACTACAGCAAGAAGGGGTAATGTACTGAAAGGATCAGGCCGGAGTTATTTCATCTTTTTATTTTCAACAATAAAACCTTTAGTCTGTATAGTCACAGTCTAATATACTTAATGCCTCTGTGGCAGCGAACTAAGTTTCTGTCATGAAACACATACGAGCTATCTAATTCCAGTGGGTGGCATAGTGCTTTATGATGATGAACACGGCCAGTGTAGTTCCTCTTAGCTCGTCAAACTAGAAAGGCAGTGTAAACATGGAACCACGTGCCTGAACATGTTCACTCTGTCATTGAAAATACAGTTGTTGGGTAGTTTTAGCATAAATTCCCTCAGTGCCAACCACAGTATTACACTTTCTAATTAAGAACACTCCTACGTAGCTGTAAACCCACCATATGAAACAGCACATGCTGCATCGATAGAATACAATTCAATCATTTTAAAGCATAAGTGATGAAACATGATTTTAAAATAGTGTATCGAGAAAAAAGTGTTTATGGTTCGTGGACAGTTGCAGAGGTTAAACAGATGGCTTATTGAGACACACAAAACCAGTGATAGGTTTTGTGTCCTGCAGAAAGAAGCACTGATGGAGCAGGTGGCGCACCAAGCTGTAGTGATGCAGTTCATCCTGGAGATGGCGTCGAACTCTCAGCAGGATCCTCGAGGCTGCTTTAGACAGTTCTTCCATAAAGCCAAAGTAAGACACAAGCATCTGATTAATACTGTGTGTGAATGCACTTCCCTTCCTTTGTACCTACAGTATCTGTGGCTTTAATTCTGTTGTATTCAGGAGCATATATATGGCAAGGCTCTATGCCTAATTAAAATTTTAAAAAACAAATTCCCCCTCAGAAAATCTTTTCCTTTGTAAGCTATGTTTTGTAACATATTTTTCTTAATATTGTTGCCTTGGTTGCTGTGTAGGAGGGACAAGATGTCTACTTAGAAGTCTTCTATACAGAGCTTGAGGCCTTTAAAGACAGAGTGAAAGAAAATGCATTCAAGTCTAGAGGTGATACAACCAACAACGTCGATCAACAGAAAACTAGCACGAACTGCATACTCGACCCCAAAGAAGCCCTGGACTCTTTACCTCCAGTAAGTGCTCCTTATCTCTTTTTCATAGGTTGGTGCCATTACCTCACACAGCTGTAGGGTGGCACCCTGTGTAACCCTGTGTAAAGATTACAACCGGTTGAGATAAAAAATGAATTGCGATGCAATTTTTAAACAGCCTAGTGCGTGACGCTAACTAACACACAGCAGGTAACGTTAGCCTACCATTACCTAGTAATGTTAGCTGGCTTAAACACGGTTACAATACTGACAGCTAAACGGTGTAAAGTGTGAATGTATTTCACTTGAAAGGATTCCAACACTGGGACGTACAACAATCTGCAGCTAAAGACACAGAGGAGACTAGCTGCACTTTGAGACAGCATGAGCACTACGCTGTATACAACAGAAGGGACTTGGTGTTGCGTTTGAGTACGGCTCTGTAAGCCTGTGTTGCGTTGATAGTTGTTGTGAAATACCCTTCTGCCATCTAGTGTTTCTTCTTTTTGTCGTTTAACAGCAAATGACTGGTGAAAAAAGTTTTTATAAGTTATTGTAATTTTAAATAACTCATTTAAATTTAACCATTTGGCCTTAGCAATAAATAAGCTTTTCTTTCATCTTAAATTTTGTATTCATGTTTTGTTATTTAAGATAAAATACTATTTCAGTTGCAGTCTTAATAGGACAGATCTGCTGTTTTGCACAGTTTATACAAATAAAAGGTCATTTCAGGTTCATTTCATTCTGTTAAAAAAAAAAAAAAATTGTGAGAGTATCGTGAACTTGAAATCGTGAATCGAATCGTGAGTTGAGTGTATCGTTACATCCCTAACTGTGTACTCATGTTCTATTTCTTAGTGATATCATTGTGTAAAAAAAACCAAATAGCTATTTAGTAAATGGTGACAGGTAAGGACCTGTGGCAATTAGGAGAACCTGGAGTAAAAAACAAGTTAATACTTCTGGCCACAGGCGCTGCCAAAAGTTGGATTTCTTCATGCTGCTGATGTTATCAGTGAGACAGCCTTTTTGTTGTCTTCCTTAATTTGAAACTCCAACTTCTGCCATACAGTAGAAACTTGATAGTACATCCTCACTTTTAGTTTTACCTGACTCTGTCAAATGTGCTCGCTGGTACTGTGATGCCTCAAGCTAAAACTTGGTAATCTAGCAGTAGTGCAAAAGGGAATAGACAATAAATCTAATTTGTCAGGCATCATGATCTCCACCATAGTGGATATTGTCTCTTTTTTTTTTCCGTACTAAAAAAAACCTTGTCTCAAAAAAAGATTACATCACTAACAAAGCAAATCAAGTCAAAATCATTAATCATTTGAGTTAAATAAGCTTTCTAGGGCCTGCTCTACGTGTAGGTATTAAGTCTGTTGTACACAAATCAAAAATGGGTTTAAATGGAGCTGGAGAAAGTCTCTGGGGGATTAAAACTATAGTGCGCAACTATTTTATATTAATGACCATCCGTTACATTCAAGCCATTGCCAAGTGAGTTGAGACAAAGCCAATTAAGCCTATTAGCTCCACAAAACACTCTGTATTTCTCTCAGTATGGCTATGTTTACAAAATGGTGTCGTCCGGCGACATTCGCGCGCAGAAGCTCGAGTGATGCGTTTTACATCACAGCTGAGAAAGGACAACCGCAGCGTTCCGCTTTGGAGACAAAGAGGACATACAAATTACAAGGTAATTAGCTCTTCTGAAGAGTCCATCATGCTTTTTTAATCCTCCATGTTTTAGCGACTGTGTGGAGGAGGGGTGGGGGTGCAATGACAGAAGGCTTGCGTCATGTGGATGCCTCGCCAGTGTTGTTTTCATTACTCAGAATTCAGAACTCAGCACTATGGCTTTAACCTGCATAATAAATAAATGAATTAATGTAATAAATTATTTTATTACATGGTTAAATAAATTAATTGACTATTTTTTAATGATGCATGTTTTCATTACTTTTCCAAATCCAAACAATAGATCATAATATCCTCACCTCTGCCATCAGTCTCTTCCACCTAATCATCGTGTCAGCAGCTCAGGTATCACAGAAAATCCTCACTCAGCAATTGAGACATCAGAGACATTATTTTGCAGCATTATTTTTTCTAGATACATTAGTGAAGATTTACCGTCTCTGCCATCTTAAAGGAAAAGAGGAATTACAATTGTGTCCCTCTTTTCTACTAACTTGGTCTTTGTAATTGAAAGCCTCTGGTAAGTGAGAGGGAGTGAGTCCTCCTCCCCTCTGTTGGCCCCACAGCTTGACTAGCTGCCAAACATCTACACAGAAAAAAAAACATCCTCTCCTTCTCCCAGAGAGGAAAGATGGTGATCTAGGTCCTCCTTTGTGCTGTTTTTTTTTTCTCTTAGCATTTCTCTTTGCCTCAGTTTTAACTCCCAGTTAGTGTCTAAGGAGTGATTGGAGGAAAATACGTACACGAGAAGTTGTTCTTTATAAATAAAAGCACACGTTTGAGGCCTCCAGATTTGTTTTAGTTAATGGTTAAAATCTCTGTAGAGGAGAATTTGTGAATTTGCAATCAAAATTCTAGTTTCAGCTCAGATTAGGGCATGAAATGTTAAATAGGCTGCGTGCAGTCACATAACCATTATAATCCTCTAACTAAGCAACAGTAGGTTAATCCCACAGAGTCTCTCTCCAGCTCCATTTAATCCTATTTTTGATTTCAATTTGTGCACGACAATCCTCACTTGTCTTTTTTTGATCGTCATTGGACCCTCTTGTCTTCCTCTCCTTCCATTAGGTGGCAGAGTATCCTATGAAACGTTGTTTGGAGGCTGGACTGTGGACAAGCACAGTGAGGTGGACAAAGAATGACGCCACAGAAACGGACGATATACGCATGATGGAGACTTCCTAGGGATTGTAGGATTGACCCCTGCTTTTCCTCCATCTCCATCGCCTCCCCATTTAGGAACAACCTGAGTTGTAAGCCCTCTTCACACAGCAGGCTAGGCTGAATAACACGGTGCACAAGTGCAGAGCAGGAACAAAAGGAGGCATGATGAGTCTTTTACGCTGCAGGAAAATGTTTTTTAAGGCAAACATTTCTCAGTGGTGTTGATTTTATGCCACTGTGGTTGGCCTCTGGTGAATTGGTTCCTGCAGTGTCTCTTGTCAGCTAAATGCCATAACCCTGGTTTTACAGATGACTATCCTTCAAGCTGGTGTTACTTTTTATTTCTCCTAAAAAAAAAAAGTGAAACATCCTTATATGGAAGCAAAACAAACTGACAAATTGAAAATTAAATCCAGACAACACAAAGAATACTAAACCAATAAAGTTAGGCAGTTAGGTATCAAATCTAATGCCTAAAGTAGGACTCAGGTCAGAAGACATCTGCGGAGTATTCTTATAGCTGCTTAAAATAAATCATGAGAAGCATGGCTGAGAAATCAGTGGCTTTGTATCCTGTGTGGTATTAGGTTCTGGTTAATGGTGAACATTTCATAGAAACAGCCAACTAGACTAGATGGTCTGATATATTGTGCTTGACCTTTTAGTAATGCAAAGTATCTTAAAGTAACATTTAATACTACCTGATCATGTGCTAGTGTACAGTAACTACTGTAAAATAGAGAGAATGTGGTCGATCAGCAGATGTGATCTATTGAATAATTTGCATATGATACAGTTTACCTGAAGGTGAAGCCGTGGTGTTTATGTATGGAAGACTTTTCTCTTGTCACTTGTCATACCTTTTTATATTTGGTAATAACCTACATGACATCTTTTTATTATGTTTTCATTGGTTTACTAAAAGCTAGTCTGCTAGCTGTATGCTAATGAGTAAAGAGCAGTTTGTGTGTGTTTAATGGCGTAATGTGTGAATCTGGAAACTTATATAGTGCTTCAGTTGTGGTTGCTTGATTTGTGTTTTCTCCAGAATTTAACTGGTCGGTCTAGAATTAAATTACAATCGGAAAGCAACAAATGTTTGTTTAAAAGGTCTTGGGTCAGATTCACCCTACAGGCCTTGGCTTTTGCAGCTTTTAGACTCACAGCTGATATGCATTTACACAGTATGGGTTTGCACACAACGCACAGGTCTCAGGCTCATTATCACGAGAGGATAAACAATGCAATATGTGTGGGTGGCTAAGTCAGCTGACTCAGTGTTGTCTAAAATGAGCAGACAACAGGGATGCTTCAAGATGGAAGCTTTTGGTGCAGATGTTTCAACTTATACTTGGCTTTTGTCAAACATTATTGTGTCATTACCTGATTGTTGCCATTCCTTGTTGTGCCGGAAAGGCCATAACGAGCTGCCTCTTTTGTTGCTCGAAGTATAATAAGAGTTGATGTTTGGTTATCTTTGAACACTTTGCTGGACGGCAGGCACGTAAAGGTCAGAGCATGTTACAACTTCAGGAGTGGGAGAGTTGATTGTAATTTATGCATTTCTTGAAAGACGGCCTTTCCTAAAAAAAAAAAAAAAAAAGTATTCTGAGTGTTGTCTGGGGAGGCTTAAAGAGCCAATTACTGTAATTTGCGTAAGTAATCGGACTACCTCTTTTACATCTACCATTTACATCCATCTTTGACATTTAATCAATTAAATGTCCAGTCCATATAAAACAGAAGATGACAGTAATAGTTGTTCTTCATTTGGCTGCATTTGCTCATATTGTTCTCCTCTGTCCTTTTGTGGACAGAAATAATTCAGTCTTTCAGAACACTAGTCAGGCTTAACATAGATGAATAATGAGCTTAAGACAACAGTGCATGCTTTTTGGTATGTGAGACAATATAACAACTCAGTATATATAACATGACAAAGCACTCCGATTTTGACGCAGAAAGGCGTTTTAGAGGGACAAAGTCAGCACAATTGTATGAGGATATTTGAGACAATCTTGGTGTAAATGTGATATTTTTTTATTTTTTTTTCATATCCTGATGTTATCTGGGTGCAAGAGGCATGGTAATGTAAGGTATAAAGAGGACACTCAGTTTTGCCAGTTTGGTTGGTTATAAGTCATCACCTGAATTATGTTCTTCTTATGAATTTTTTTTTATCAGGCATTGACATAATCAAAGCCTCAAATTTCAACAGGCACACAGGTGATGGTAATGAAAGGATTTACTAGGCCTGCATTGGCTTTGTCTATTTATTTTTCTGGTTCAGTGTTGAGACAGAGTACAACTAGCTTACATTTTCTTTACCAGCTTGCCATCTGGAGCATCCAGCATCTAAAACCAGATCACAACTGCAAGTTTCCTTTTATCCAAGTGTTCTGTGCAGACTGAAGTCGGTGCGTTGGTTAAAAGTTCACGATTCTGGGATCTACACCTGAGAAGGAGCTCAAAAGCACTGGTGGGGGTCTGAGTGATCCACAAAGACACTATTGCTGTATTTTTCTGTGCAGAAAGGAACTGCATCTGAATGTGTCCTGCACTTTATATGTCTCTGCCGTTTATTATTCTTCCTCATAGCATATTTTGATTTTGTCACCTTTTTGCTGTGTTCCCAGTCATCATCAGTCAGAATCAGAAATTCTGTAAATTTTTATTTTACAAGTAGGCTTTAGATGCGCATGTGTTTTGAATTGTATGACATTTTGTTTTACTTTTTGTATTCCTTTTGCTGACTTTTTGTTGTCGAAGCGTTCAAGGGAGCTTTTGCCAGATTTATCAGGCTTCCAATTAACTGTCCCATTGATAATAATCTTTATCGAACAAGACGGAATCTGCTGAGCAACACAATCAGTTAGATTTTTACTGCAGACTGTGGAATTAAAGTTACCATATGATGCATTAAAGTACAATACATGTGTTTATTACATAAAGCTACCATGTGATGCATCGTTAATTCTGCAGTGCACCTGTAATTTCACTATCAATAATTTCACAGATTTATGTATTCTCAGCACAATGCTGGTGTTGGGCAGTGCACATATAAGAAGAATCATAAATACCATACACACAAAATGATGTATTGTAAGCAGTGAAGCTAAAACAATGTGCTCTGGTGGTCTTAAATGTAGTTCCTTTTTTTGTCCACAGTGACTTATCAACTATGCAAAACAATTGTATGGCTTACTCTGTTGTACTAAACCTGTGGCCAGTGTCCATGGTGTCTCAACATCCTAAATTATTTAAAGACTATCGCTAAATTTGTGACTGTGAGACTTAGTATAGGAATTTCAGTCACTTAGCCGTGAGCTTTAGGAAAAGTATACACTTTCAATTGACAGTAGGCTGCTGTAAGATTTGGTTTCTCTTGCCGCTGTAAAAACTCAAATATAAAACTAATGCTCAATGTTTGTGTCTTGTTGTCAACTGCTACAGTTCATTGTAGTCCTGCCGTAATTATACAAAGGGCTCATCTGGCATGAAGTTGAGTTGCATTGTGGGTAACCCAGGCACCAATAAAAATGGGGACTGCTGGGGACTCCCGAAAAAAACTTTTTTGCATACTTATTATGTACTGAAGCTGCCCTTACAAGATACGTACTCTTGCATGCAGTTTGCATACAAATGGGAAAATACTCCTTCATAACATTGCAATTTGAACTTTGACCCTCATGCTCATTTATGCTGCACAAAGGATTGTGGGTCAGAATAGCCAGAAAAGCATGCTGGCTTGCATACTGCAAATTCTGTGTGTGTTTGACTGGTGCGTGTTCTTGTAAGCTTGCATTGGGTCGTCTTGTAACTTTTAGAATTGTCAACCTAATTTTGACCTTTAATCCTTTTATAAAGTCGAAGCCCCAAGATTTACAGGGGATGTCATGCCTTGTAACTTCAAACCGATAACATTTTAAAGAGTATCGTACATCAGTTTCAAAATTTTAAATTATACTTTCAGATTTCTCTGTTCACCATGTCAAACAAATATATAAATTACAGTGGTTATAGCATTGCACAATATTAATGGGGCTATTGTGTATGAGAACTTATTTGTTTTTCTGATAATACCTAAGCTAAATATATTTCCTTAAGTTTAAATTTAAGGATTTTTTTATCGGGGTACTACTAATTTTCATAAACCAGTTAGTTAGTTAGTTTTATGTATGTATGTATGTATATATGTGTATGTATGTGTATGTATGTATGTATGTATACATATATATATATATATATATACATACATACATACATACATACATATATATATAGCATATATATACAATATATATATATATATACATACACACAGCATACACACACACATACATAACATACATACAATGACATATACAGACACATACACGACATACACGATACATCTACATACGTGCATACATCTGCATATATTAACGACACATGACGACATGTGACATACAGACACACGAGACACGACATATCGCAGACATGACATGAGAGACAGACAGCAGACACAGACAGGACAGAGACAGACAGAGACATGGAGAGACAGAGAGAAAAAGACAGAGGAGGAGGAGGCAGAGGAGAGGAGAGACATGGAGAGATATATATGGTATATGGAGGAGAGAGACAGGAGGAAAAGGGAGGAAAAGAGAGAGGAGGAAAAGAGGGAGAGAAAAAGGAGAGAGAGAGAGAGAGAGACATATATATATATATATATATATATATATATATATATATATGTATGTATATGGTATGGTATGGAGAGAGAGATATATATATAGTATGTATGTGTGTGAGAGTATGTGGCATGTGGTATGGTATATGTGTGTATGTGTATATATATGTATAAAGGTATATATATATATGTATATGTATATATGTGGAAAGGTATATGGTGGAGGAGGAGAGAGAGAGTAATTGAATGA